>NW_027208276.1:0-53000 GCF_964237555.1 Oryctolagus cuniculus
CCTCCAAAATGAGTGTGAGTGCGATATTGAGGTGAATTCAATCAAAATTCCAGAGTCAGTCTGTGGAAGGGGGGGATGAATCTGGAAACAGCCAGTTTCTTTGTGTCTAAATCCAGCCAAATATCACAAAGGACTCTTGCATTTCTTTGGCTTTTTCACATTTCCCTTATTTATCATGGTTTGTAATGAATTTTCTGATGTGACCTTTGGTTTTGAGGCTGCAATATAGAGTTCAGGGCACCTGAGGAATGGTCTTTTTCAAACAGGACACAGCTGTTGGTTTGCTCCAATTCTGGCTATTGTCTTTGTTTTGGGTGCCTCAGCTGAAATTTGGTTTCTTGAGTTTCACTGGGATTGTCAGGTTAATTCAGTCAGAATTCCACAGGCAGTCAGCTTTAGTGGTGGATGAATCTGGGAACAGCCAGTTTCCTTGCAACTAAATCAAACCCAATATCATTATGGATTCTTGCATTTCTTTGGCTTTTTCATTTTTTCTTATTTATCATGGTTTGTAATGAATTTTCTGATGTGAGCTTTGGTTTTGAGGCTGCAATATGCGGTTCAGGGCACAAGAGGATGGTTCTTTTTCAATCAGGGCACAGCTGTTGGCTTGCTCCACTTCTGGCTTGCTGTCATTGTTTTGAGTGCCTCAGCCGATTTGTGGTTTCTTGTGTGGCAATTTCCCAAATGTTTTCAGGGTCTGAGTTGGCTTTGCCTTCTTCCTTCCCAAATTTTGTATTCTGATGCAATACAAGCAAGATTTTGGAGAGTAGCCATTATGAAAGAAAGAAAAAAAAAAAAACACAGCGCATTGCCCTTTCAGGATTAGAAATCTACAGGCAACACAACCAAGATGAGTTTCTGTGTTTTGGAAAATGACATAGAACGCTTCTGCTGAGGGAACAGATTCTAATTCCCTCCCAAATGAGTGTGAGTGTGATTTTGAGGTGAATTCAATCAGAATTCCAGAGTCAGTCTGTGGAAGGGGGGGATGAATCTGGAAACAGCCAGTTTCTTTGTGTCTAAATCCAGCCAAATATCACAAAGGACTCTTGCATTTCTTTGGCTTTTTCACATTTCCCTTATTTATCATGGTTTGTAATGAATTTTCTGATGTGACCTTTGGTTTTGAGGCTGCAATATAGAGTTCAGGGCACCAGAGGAATGGTCTTTTCAAACAGGGCACAGCTGTTGGCCTGCTCCAATTCTGGCTATTGTCTTTGTTTTGGGTGCCTCAGCTGAAATTTGGTTTCTTGAGTTTCACTGCGATTGTCAGGTTAATTCAGTCAGAATTCCACAGGCAGTCAGCTTTAGTGGTGGATGAATCTGGGAACAGCCGGTTTCCTTGCAACTAAATCAAACCCAATATCATTATGGATTCTTAGATTTCTTTGGCTTTTTTCTCTTTTTTCTTATTTATCATGGTTTGTAATGAATTTTCTGATGTGAGCTTTGGTTGAGGCTGCAATATGGAGTTCAGGGCACAAGAGGATGGTTCTTTTTCAATCAGGGCACAGCTGTTGGCTTGCTCCACTTCTGGCTTGCTGTCATTGTTTTGAGTGCCTCAGCCGATTTGTGGTTTCTTGTGTGGCAATTTCCCAAATGTTTTCGGGGTCTGAGTTGGCTTTGCCTTCTTCCTTCCCAAATTTTGTATTCTGATGCAATTTAAAGAAGACTTTGTACAGAATAGCCATTATGAAAGAAAAAACACAACAAATAGGAGTTTGAAGCTTAGAAATCTACAGGTAACATGACCAAGGTGAGTTTTTGTGTTTATGAAAATAAAATGGAACACTTTGGCTGAGGTGACAGATATTAATTGCCTCCAAACTGAGTTTCACTGTGATTTTCAGGTTAATTCAGTCAGAATTCCACAGGCTGTCAGCTGGAGGGGTGGATGTATCTGGGAACAGCCGGTTTCCTAGCGACTAAATCAAGCCCTATATCATTATGAATTCTTGCATTTTTTTGGCTTTTCTCTCTTTTTTCTTATTTATCATGGTTTGTAATGAATTTTCTGATGTGAGCTTTGGTTTTGAGACTGCAATATAGAGTTCAGGGCATCGGAGGAATGGTCTTTTTCAAACAGGGCACAGCTGTTGGTGTGCTCAAATTCTGGCTATTGTCTTTGTTTTGGGTGCCTCAGCTGAAACTTGGTTTCTTGAGTTTCACTGGGATTGTCAGGTTAATTCAGTCAGAATTCCACAGGCAGTCAGCTTTAGTGGTGGATGAATCTGGGAACAGCCGGTTTCCTTGCAACTAAATCAAACCCAATATCATTATGGATTCTTGCATTTCTTTGGCTTTTTTCTCTTTTTTCTTATTTATCATGGTTTGTAATGAATTTTCTGATGTGAGCTTTGGTTTTGAGGCTGCAATATGGAGTTCAGGGCACAAGAGGATGGTTCTTTTTCAATCAGGGCACAGCTGTTGGCTTGCTCCACTTCTGGCTTACTGTCATTGTTTTGAGTGCCTCAGCCGATTTGTGGTTTCTAGTGTGGCAATTTCCCAAATGTTTTCAGGTCTGTGTTGGCTTTGCCTTCTTCCTTCCCAAATTTTGTATTCTGATGCAATGCAAAGAAGAGTTTGTACAGAATAGCCATTATGAAATAAAAAAAACACAACAAATAGGCGTTTGAAACTTAGAAATCTACAGGTAACATGACCAAGGTGAGTTTTTGTGTTTATGAAAATCAAATGGAACACTTTGGCTGAGGTGACAGATATTAATTGCCTCCAAACTGAGTTTCACTTTGATTTTCAGGTTAATTCGGTCAGAATTCCACAGGCAGTCAGCTGGAGGGGTGGATGAATCTGGGAACAGCCGGTTTCCTAGCGACTAAATCAAGCCCTATATCATTATGGATTCTTGCATTTTTTGGCTTTTTTCCATTTTTCTTATTTATCATGGTTTGTAATGAATTTTCTGATGTGAGCTTTGGTTTTGAGGCTGGCATATTGAGTTCAGGGCACAAGAGGAAGGTTCTTTTTCAATCAGGGCACAGCTGTTGGCTTGCTCCACTTCTGGCTTGCTGTCATTGTTTTGGGTGCCTCAGCTGATTTGTGGTTTCTTGTGTGGCAATTTCCTAAATGTTTTCTGGGTCTGAGTTGGTTTTGCCTTCTTCCTTCCCAAATTTTGTATTCTGATGCAATACAAGCAAGATTTTGGACAGAGTAGCCATTATGAAAGAAAAAAAAAAAACACAGCAAATTGACCTTTCAGGATTAGAAATCCATAGGCAACACAACCAAGGTGAGATTCTGTGTTTTGGAAAATGCCATGGAACGCTTCTGCTGAGGGGACAGATTCTAATTCCCTCCAAATGGAGTGTGAGAGCAATTTTGAGGTGAATTCAATCAGAATTCCAGAGTCAGTCTGTGGAAGGGGGGGATGAATCTGGAAACAGCCAGTTTCTTTGTGTCTAAATCCTGCCAAATATCACAAAGGACTCTTGCATTTCTTTGGCTTTTTCACATTTCCCTTATTTATCATGGTTTGTAATGAATTTTCTGATGTGAGCTTTGGTTTTGAGTCTGGCATATTGAGTTCAGGGCACAAGAGGAAGGTTCTTTTTCAATGAGGGCACAGCTGTTGGCTTGCTCCAATTCTGGCTTGCTGTCATTGTTTTGGATGCCTCATCCGATTTCTGGTTTCTTGAGTGGAAATTTCCTAAATGTTTTCTGGGTCTGAGTCGGTTTTGCCTTCTTATTCCCAAATTTTGTATTCTGATGCAATGCAAAGAAGAGTTTGTAAAGAATAGCCATTATGAAATAAAAAACACAAAAAATAGGTGTTTTAAGCTTAGAAATCTACAGGTAACATGACCAAGGTGAGTTTTTGTGTTTATGAAAATAAAATGGAATACTTTGGCTGAGGTGACAGATATTAATTGCCTCCAAACTGAGTTTCACTGTGATTTTCAGGTTAATTCAGTCAGAATTTCACAGGCAGTCAGCTGGAGGGGTGGATGAATCCGGGAACAGCCGGTTTCCTTGTGACTAAATCAAGCCCTATATCATTATGGATTCTTGCATTTTTTTGGCTTTTTTCTCTTTTTTCTTATTTATCATGGTTTGTAATGAATTTTCTGATGTGAGCTTTGGTTTTGAGGCTGGCATACTGAGTTCAGGGCACAAGAGGAAGGTTCTTTTTCAATCAGGGCACAGCTGTTGGCTTGCTCCAATTCTGGCTTGCTGTCATTGTTTTGGGTGCCTCAGCTGATTTGGGGTTTCTTGTGTGGCAATTTCCTAAATGTTTTCAGGGTCTGAGTTGGTTTTGTCTTCTTCCTTCCCAAATTTTGTATTCTGATGCAATACAAGCAAGATTTTGGACAGAGTAGCCATTATGAAAGAAAAAAAAAAAAACACAGCAAATTGACCTTTCAGGATTAGAAATCCATAGGCAACACAACCAAGATCAGATTATGTGTTTTGGAAAATGACATGGAACGCTTCTGCTGAGAGGACAGATTCTAATGCCCTCCAAATGGAGTGTGAGAGCGATTTTGAGGTGAATTCAATCAGAATTCCAAAGTCAGTCTGTGGAAGGGGGGGATGAATCTGGAAACAGCCAGTTTCTTTGTGTCTAAATCCTGCCAAATATCACAAAGGACTCTTGCATTTCTTTGGCTTTTTCACATTTCCCTTATTTATCATGGTTTGTAATGAATTTTCTGATGTGAGCTTTGGTTTTGAGGCTGGCATATTGAGTTCAGGGCGCAAGAGGAAGGTTCTTTTTCAATCAGGGCACAGCTGTTGGCTTGCTCCAATTCTGGCTTGCTGTCATTGTTTTGGGTGCCTCAGCTGATTTGTGGTTTCTTGAGTGCCAATTTCCTAAATATTTTCTGGGTCTGATTCGGTTTTGCCTTCTTATTCCCAAATTTTGTATTCTGATGCAATACAAGCAAGATTTTGGAGAGTAGCCATTATGAAAGAAAAAAAAATGCATTGCCCTTTCAGGATTAGAAATCTACAGGCAACACGACCAAGATGAGTTTCTGTGTTTTGGAAAATGACATAGAACGCTTCTGCTGAGGGGACAGATTCTAATTCCCTCCCAAATGAGTGTGAGTGCGATTTTGAGGTGAATTCAATCAGAATTCCAAAGTCAGTCTGTGGAAGGGGGGGATGAATCTGGAAACAGCCAGTTTCCTTGTGTCTAAATCCAGCCAAATATCACAAAGTGCTCTTGCATTTCTTTGGCTTTTTTCTCTTTTTTCTTATTTATCATGGTTTGTAATTAATTTTCTCATGTGAGCTTTGGTTTTGAGGCTGGCATATTGAGTTCAGGGCAGAAGAGGATGGTTCTTTTTCAATCAGGGCACAGCTGTTGGCTGGCTGCAGTTCTGGCTTGCTGTCCTTATTTTGAGTACTTCAGCAGATTTGTGGTTTCTTGTGTGGCAATTTCCCAAATGTTTTCTGGGTCTGAGTTGGCTTTGCCTTCTTCCTTCCCAAATTTTGTATTCTGATGCAATGCAAAGAAGAGTTTGTACAGAGTAGCCATTATGAAATAAAAAACACAACAAATAGGCGTTTGAAGCTTAGAAATCTACAAGTAACATAACCAAGGTGAGTTTTTGTGTTTATGAAAATAAAATGGAACACTTTGGCTGAGGTGACAGATATTAATTGCCTCCAAACTGAGTTTCACTGTGACTTTCAGGTTAATTCAGTCAGAATTCCACAGGCAGTCAGCTGGAGGGGTGGATGTATCTGGGAACAGCCGGTTTCCTTGTGACTAAATCAAGCCTTATATCATTATGGATTCTTGCATTTTTTTGGCTTTTTTCTCTTTTGTCGTATTTATCATGGTGTGTAATGAATTTTCTGATGTGAGCTTTGGTTTTGAGGCTGGCATATTGAGTTCAGGGCACAAGAGGAAGGTTCTTTTTCAATCAGGGCACAGCTGTTGGCTTGCTCCAATTCTGGCTTGCTGTCATTGTTTTGGGTGTCTCAGCTGATTTGTGGTTTCTTGAGTGCCAATTTCCTAAATGTTTTCTGGGTCTGAGTCGGTTTTGCCTACTTATTCCCAAATTTTGTATTCTGATGCAATACAAGCAAGATTTTGGAGAGTAGCCATTATGAAAGAAAAAAAAAAAAACACAGCGCATTGCCCTTTCAGGATTAGAAATCTACAGGCAACACGCCCAAGATGAGTTTCTGTGTTTTGGAAAAAGTCATGGAACCCTTCTGCTGAGGGGACAGATTTTAATTCACTCCAAATTGAGTGTGAGTGCGATTTTGAGGTGAATTCAATCAGAATTCCAAAGTCAGTCTGTGGAAGGTTGGGATGAATCTGGAAACAGCCAGTTTCCTTTTATCTGAATCCAGCCAAATATCAAAAAGAACTCTTGCATTTCTTTGGCTTTTTCACATTTCCCTTATTTATCATGGTTTGTAATGAATTTTCTGATGTGAGCTTTGGTTTTGAGGCTGCAATATAGAGTTCAGGGCACCGGAGGAATGGTCTTTTTCAAACAGGGCACAGCTGTTTGTGTGCTCTAATTCTGGCTTCCTGTCAGTGTTTTGGGTGCCTCAGCTGAAATTTGGTTTCTTGAGTTTCACTGCGATTGTCAGGTTAATTCAGTCAGAATTCCACAGGCAGTCAGCTTTAGTGGTGGATGAATCTGGGAACAGCCGGTTTCCTTGCAACTAAATCAAACCCAATATCATTATGGATTCTTGCATTTCTTTGGATTTTTCTCTTTTTTCTTATTTATCATGATTTGTAATGAATTTTCTGATATGAGCTTTGGTTTAGAGGCTGCAATATGCAGTTCAGGGAACCGGAGGAGGGTCTTTTTCAATCAGGGCACAGCTGTTGGCTTGCTCCAATTCTGGCTTGCTCTCATTGTTTTGGGTGCCTCAGCCGATTTGTGGTTTCTTGAGTGCCAATTTCCTAAATGTTTTCTGGGTCTGAGTCGGTTTTGCCTTCCCAAATTATTTCCAAATTTTGTATTTTGATGCAATACAAGCAAGATTTTGGAGAGTAGCCATTATGAAAGAAAAAAAAAAAAAACACAGCGAATTGCCCTTTCAGGATTATAAATCTACAGGCTACACGACCAAGATGAGTTTCTGTGTTTTGGAAAATGACATAGAACCCTTCTGCTGAGGTGACAGATTCTAATTCCCTCCAAACTGAGTGTGAGTGCGATTTTGAGGTGAATTCAATCAGAATTCCAAAGTCAGTCTGTGGAAGGGGGGTATGAATCTGGAAACAGCCAGTTTCCTTGTATCTGAATCCAGCCAAATATCAAAAAGGACTCTTGCATTTCTTTGGCTTTTTCACATTTTCCTGATTTATCATGGTTTGTAATGAATTTTCTGATGTGAGCTTGGTTTTGAGGCTGCAATATGGAGTTCAGGGTACTGGAGGACCTGTCTTTTTCAAAGTGGGTACAGTTGTTGGCTTGCTGCAATTCTGGCTTGCTGTCATTGTTTTGGGTTCCTCAGCCAATTTGTGTTTTCCTGTGTGGCAATTTCCTAAATGTTCTCTGGGTCTGAGTTGGCTTTGCCTTCTTCCTTCCCAAATTTTGTATTCTGATGCAATGCAAGCGAGATTTCCGACAGAGTAGCCATTATGAAATAAAAAACACAACTAATAGGCGTTTGAAGCTTAGAAATAAACAGGAAACATGACCAAGGTGAGTTTTTGTGTTTTGGAAAATAAAATGGAACACTTTGGCTGAGGTGACAGATATAATTGCCTCCAAACTGAGTTTCACTGCGATTTTCAGGTTAATTCAGTCAGAATTCCACAGGCTGTCAGCTGGAGGGGTGGATGAATCCGTGAACAGCTGGTTTCCTAGCGACTAAATCAAGCCCTATATCATCATGGATTCTTGCATTTTTTTGGCTTTTTTCTCTTTTTTCTTATTTATCATGGTTTGTAATGAATTTTCTGATGTGAGCTTTGGTTTTGAGGCTGGCATATTGAGTTCAGGGTACAAGAGGAAGGTTCTTTTTCAATCAGGGCACAGCTGTTGGCTTGCTCCAATTCTGGCTTGCTGTCATTGTTTTGGGTGCCTCAGCTGATTTGTGGTTTCTTGTGTGGCAATTTCCTAAATGTTTTCTGGGTCTGATTTGGTGTTGCCTTCTTCCTTCCCAAATTTTGTATTCTGATGCAATACAAGCAAGATTTTGGACAGAGTAGCCATTATGAAATAAAAAACACAACAAATAGGTGTTTGAAGCGTACAAATCTACAGGTAACATGACCAAGTTGTTTTTGTGTTTTGGAAAATGAAATGGAACATTTTGGCTGAGGTGACAGATATTAATTGCCTCCAAACTCAGTTTCACTGCGATTTTCAGGTTAATTCAGTTAATTCAGTTAGGATTCCACAGGCTTGCATTTCTTCAGCTTTTTCACATTTCCCTTATTTATCATGGTTTGTATGAATTTTCTGATGTGAGCTTAGATTTGAGGCTGTCATATTGAGTTCAGGGCACAAGAGGAAGGTTCTTTTTCAATCAGGGCACAGCTGTTGGCTTGCTCCACTTCTGGCTTGCTGTCATTGTTTTGGGTGCCTCAGCTGATTTGTGGTTTCTTGTGTGGCAATTTCCTAAATGTTTTCTGGGTCTGAGTTGGTTTTGCCTTCTTCCTTTCCAAATTTTGTATTCTGATGCAATACAAGCAAGATTTTGGAGAGTAGCCATTATGAAAGAAAAAAAAAACACAGCAAATTGACCTTTCAGGATTAGAAATCCATAGGCAACACAACCAAGATGAGATTCTGTGTTTTGGAAAATGACATGGAACGCTTCTGCTGAGGTGACAGATTCTAATTCCCTCCAAATGGAGTGTGAGAGCGATTTTGAGGTGAATTCAATCAGAATTCCAAAGTCAGTCTGTGGAAGGGGGGGATGAATCTGGAAACAGCCAGTTTCTTTGTGTCTAAATCCTGCCAAATATCACAAAGGACTCTTGCATTTCTTTGGCTTTTTCACATTTCCCTTATTTATCATGGTTTGTAATGAATTTTCTGATGTGAGCTTTGGTTTTGAGGCTGGCATTTTGAGTTCAGGGCACCTGAGGAATGGTCTTTTTCAAACAGGGCACAGCTGTTGGCCTGCTCCAATTCTGGCTATTGTCTTTGTTTTGGGTGCCTCAGCTGATATTTGGTTTCTTGAGTTTCACTGAGATTGTCAGGTTAATTCAGTCAGAATTCCACAGGCAGTCAGCTTTAGTGGTGGAAGAATCTGGGAACAGCCGGTTTCCTTGCAACTAAATCAAACCCAATATCATTATGGATTCTTAGATTTCTTTGGCTTTTTTCTCTTTTTTCTTATTTATCATGGTTTGTAATGAATTTTCTGATGTGAGCTTTGGTTTTGAGGCTGCAATATGGAGTTCAGGGCACAAGAGGATGGTTCTTTTTCAATCAGGGCACAGCTGTTGGCTTGCTCCACTTCTGGCTTGCTGTCATTGCTTTGAGTGCCTCAGCCGATTTGTGGTTTCTTGTGTGGCAATTTCCCAAATGTTTTCAGGGTCTGAGTTGGCTTTGCCTTCTTCCTTCCCAAATTTTGTATTCTGATGCAATGCAAAGAAGAGTTTTTACAGAATAGCCATTACGAAAGAAAAAACACAACTAATAGGAGTTTGAAGCTTAGAAATCTACAAGTAACACTACCAAGGTGAGTTTTTGTGTTTTGGAAAATCAAATGGAACACTTTGGCTGAGGTGACAGATATTAATTGCCTCCAAACTGAGTTTCACTGTGATTTTCAGGTTAATTCAGTCAGAATTCCACAGGCAGTCAGCTGGAGGGGTAGATGAATCCAGGAACAGCCGGTTTCCTAGCGACTAAATCAAGCCCTATATCATTATGGATTCTTGCAATTCTTTGGCTTTTTTCTCTTTTTTCTTATTTACCATGGCTTGTAATGAATTTTCTGATGTGAGCTTTGGTTTTGAGGCTGGCATATTGAGTTCCGGGCACAAGAGGAAGGTTCTTTTTCAATCAGGGCACAGCTGTTGGCTTGCTCCACTTCTGGCTTGCTGTCATTGTTTTGGGTGCCTCAGTGACTTTTGGCTTCTTGAGCGGCAATTTCCTAAATGTTTTCTGGGTCTGATTTGGTGTTGCCTTCTTCCTTCCCAAATTTTGTATTCTGATGCAATACAAACAAGAGTTTGGACAGAGTAGCCATTATGAAATAAAACACACAAGAAATAAGATGTTGAAACTTAGACATCTACAGGTAAAACAACCAAGGTGAGTTTTTCTGTTTTGGAAAATCAAATGGAACACTTTGGCTGAGGTGACAGATATTAATTGCCTCCAAACTGAGTTTCACTGCGATTTTCAGGTTAATTCAGTCAGAATTCCACAGGCCGTCAGCTTGAGGGGCGAATGAATCCGAGAACAGCCGGTTTCCTTGCGACTAAATCAAGCCCAATATAATTAGGGATTCTTGCATTTCTTTGGCTTTTTTCTCATTTTTCTTATGTATCATGGTTTGTAATGAATTTTCTGATGTGAGCTTTGGTTTTGAGGCTGGCATATTGAGTTCAGGGCACAAGAGGAAGGTTCTTTTTCAATCAGGGCACAGCTGTTGGCATGCTCCACTTCTGGCTTGCTGTCATTGTTTTGGGTGCCTCAGCTGACTTTTGGTTTCATGAGTGAAAATTTCCTAAATGTTTTTTGGGTCAGAGTTGCTTTTGCCTTCTCCCTTTTGAAATTTTGCATTCTGACACAATACAAACAAAGTTTGGGCACAGTAGCCATTATGAAATAAACAACACAACAAATTGCGTTTGAAGCTTAGAAATCTGCAGGTAGCATGACTAAGGTGAGTTTTTGTGTATTGGAAAGTAAAGTGGAACACTTTGGCTGAGGTGACAGATATTAATTGCCTCCAAACCGAGTTTCACTGTGATTTTCAGGTGAATTCAGTCAGAAACCACAGACACTCAGCTGGGAGTTGTTGATGAATCTGCAACCAGCCAGCAATAAGAGAATAAATCAAGCCCAATATCACTAAGAACTCCTGCATTTCTTTGGCTTTTTTCTGATTTTTCTTATTTATCATGGTTTGTAATGAATTTTCTGATGTGAGCTTTGGTTTTGAGGCTGGCATATTGAGTTCAGGGCACAAGAGGAAGGTTCTTTTTCAATCAGGGCACAGCTGTTGGCGTGTTCTAATTCTGGCATCCTGACATTTTTTTGGGTGCCTCAGCTGATTTGTGATTTCTTGAGCGGCAATTTCCTAAATGTTTTCTGGGTCTGAGTTGGTTTTGCCTTCTTCCTTCCCAAATTTTGTATTCTGACACAATATAAACAAGAGTTTGGCCAGTGCAGCCATTATGAAATAAAAAACACTACACATAGGTGTTTGAAGCTTAGAAATCTACAGATAACACGACCAAGGTGAGTTTTTGTGTTATGGAAAATAAAATGGAACACTTTGGCTGAGGTGACAGATATTAATGGCCTCCAAACTGAGTTTCACTGCGATTTTCAGGTGAATTCAGTCAGAATTCCACAGGCAGTCAGCTGGAGGGGTGGATGAATCCGGGCACAGCCCGTTTCCTTGCGACTAAATCCAGCTCAATATCATTATGGATTCTTGCATTTCTTGGCTTTTTTCTCATTTTTCTTATGTATCGTGGTTTGTAATGAATTTCCTGATGTCAGCTTTGGTTTTGAGGCTGGAATATGGAGTTCAGGGTCCCGGAAGAATGGCCTTTTTCAATCAGGACTCAGCTGATTGCCTCCTCCAATTCTGGCTTGCTGTCATGGTTTTGGGTGCCTCAGCTGACTTTTGGTTTCTTGAGTGGCAATTTCCTAAATGTTTTCTGTGTCTGAGTTGGCTTTGCCATCTTCCCAACCCAAATTTTGCATGTGATGCAATACAAGGAAGATTTTGGACAGAGTAGCCATTATGAAATAAAAAACACAACAAATAGGCGTTTGAAGCTTGGAAATCTATAGGTAACATGACCAAAGTGAGTTTTTTTGTTTTGGAAAATAAAATGGAACACTTTGGCTGAGGTGACAGATATTAATTGTCTCCAAACCGAATTTCACTGCCATTTTGAGGTGAATTCAGTCAGAATCCCTATTCACTCAGCTGGGAGTTGTGGATGAATCTGGAAACAGCTGTTTACTTAGGAATAAATCAAGCCCAATATCACTAAGAAAACTTGCATTTCTTTGGCTTTTTTCTGATTTTTCCTATTTATCATGGTTTGAAAAGAATTTTTTGATGTGAGCTTTGGTTTTGTGGCTGGTATATTGAGTTTAGGGCACAAGAGGAAGGTTCTTTTTCAATCAGGGCACAGCTGTTGGCGTGCTCCAATTCTGCTTGCTGTCATTGTTTTGGGTGCCTCAGCTGATATGTGGATTCTTTTTCTGCAGTTTCCTAAATGTTTTCTGGTTCTGATCGGATTTGCCTTCTTATTCCCAAATTTTGTATTCTGACGCAATACAAGCAAGATTTTGGACAGAGTAGCCATTATGAAAGAAAAAAAAAACACAGTAAATTGCCCTTTCAGGATTAGAAATCTACAGGCAACACGACCAAGATGAGTTTCTGTGTCTTGGAAATTCACATGGAACACTTCTGCTGAGGGGACAGATACTAATTCCCTCCAAATTGAGTGTGAGTGCGATTTTGAGGTGAATTGAGTCAGAATTCCAAAGTCAGTCTGTGGAAGGGGGGGATGAATCCAGAAACAGCCTGTTTCCTTCTGTCTAAATCCAGCCAAATACCACAAAGGACTCTTGAATTACTTTGGCTTTCTCAGATTTCCCTTATTTATCATTGTTTGTAATGATTATTTTTTGTGAGCTTTGGTTTTGAGGCTGGAAAATGGAGTTCAGGGCACTGGATTAATGGTTTTGTTCAATCAGGGAACAGCTGTTGGCTTGCTCCAATTCTGGCTTGCTGTCATTGTTTTGGGTGCCTCAGCCGATTTGTGGTTTCTTGAGCGGTAATTTGCTAAATATTTTCTGGGTCTGAGTCGGTTTTAACTTCTTCCTTCCCAAATTTTGTATTCTGATGCAATACAAGCAAGATTTTGACAGAGTAGCCATTATGAAAGAAAAAATAACACAGCAAATTGCCCTTTCAGGATTAGAAATCTACAGGCAACTCGACCAAGATGAGTTTCTGTGTTTTGGAAAATGACATACAAGCTTCTGCTGAGTGGACAGATCCTATTTCCCTCCAAATTGAGTGTGAGAGCGATTTTGAGGTGAATTCAATCAGAATTCCAAAGTCTGTCTGTGGAAGGGGGTATGAATCTGGGAACAGCCAGTTTCCTTGTGTCTGAATCCAGCCAAATATCACAAAGGACTCCTGCATTTCTTTGGCTTTTTCACATTTCCCTTATTTATCATGGTTTGTAATGAATTTTCTGCTGTGAGCTTTGGTTTTGAGGCTGGAATATGGAGTTCAGGGCACAGGAGGAATGGTCTTTTTCAAACAGGGTACAGTTGTCGCCTTGCTCCCATTTTGCCTTGCTGTCATTGTTTTGGGTGCCTCAGCTGACTTTTGGTTTCTTGAGCGGCAATTTCCTAAATGTTTTATGGGTCTGAGTTGGTTTTGGCTTCTTCCTTCCCAAATTTTGTATTCTGCCACAATACAAACAAGAGTTTGGGCACGGTAGCCATTATGAAATAAAAAACACAACAAATAGGTGTTTGAAGCTTAGAAATCTACAGGTAACACGACCAAGGTGAGGTTTTGTGTTTTGGAAAATAAAATGGAAACTTTGGCTGAGGTGACAGATATTAATTGCCTCCAAACTGAGTTTCACTGTGATTTTCAGGTGAATTCAGTCAGAATTCCACAGGCAGTCAGCTGGAGGGGTGGATGAATCCGGGAACAGCTGGTTTCCTTGCAACTAAATCAAGCCCAATATCACAAAGGACTCTTGCATTTCTTTGGCTTTTTTCTCATTTTTCTTATTTATCATGGTTTGTAATGAATTTTCTGATGTGAGCTTTGGTTTTGAGGCTGCAATATGGAGTTCAGGCACTGGATTAATTGTCTTTTTCAATCAGGGCACAGCTGTTGGCTTGCTCAAGTTCTGGATTGCTGTCATTTTTTTGGTGCCTCAGCTGACTTTAGGTTTCTTGAGCGGCAATTTCCTAAATGTTTTCTGAGTCTCAGTTGGATTTGCCTTCTTCCTTCCCAAATTTTGTATTCTGACGCAATATAAACAAGAGTTTGGACAGAGTAGCCATTATGAAATAAACAACACAACAAATATGCATTTGAAGCTTAGAAATCTACAGGTAACACGACCAAGGTGAGTTTTTGTGTTTTGGAAAATCAAATGGAACACTTTGGCTGAGGTGACAGATACTAATTGCCTCCAAACCGAGTTTCACTGCGATTTTCATGTTAATTCAGTCAGAAACCACAGACACTCAGCTGGGAGGTATGGATGAATCTGGAAACAGCCATTAACAAGGGAATGATTCAAGCCCAATATCACTAAGAACTCCTGAATTTCTTTGGATTTTTCAGGATTTTTCTTATTTTTCATGGTTTGTAATGAATTTTCTGATGTGAGCTTTGGTTTTGAACCTGCAAGATGGAGTTCAGGGCACCGGTTGAATGGTCTTTTTCAATCAGGTAACAGCTGTTGGCTTACTCCAATTCTGTCTTCCATTCAAGGTTTTGGGTGCCTCAGTGTCCTTCAGTTTCTTGAGCGGCAATTTCCTAAATGTTTTCTGAATCTCAGTTGGTTTTGCCTTCTTCCTTCCCAAATTTTGTATTCTGACGCCATACAAATAAGATTTTGGGGAGAGCAGCCATTATGAAATAAAAAACACAACAAATAGGCTTGTGAAGCTTAGAAATCTACAGATAACATGACCAAGGTGAGGTTTTGTGTTTTGCAAAATACAATGGAACACTTTGGCTGAGGTGACAAATATTAATTGCCTCCAAACTGAGTTTCACTGCTATTTCAGGATAATACAGTCAGAATTGCACAGGCAGTCAGCTGAGGGTTGATGAATCCGGGAACAGCCGGTTTCCTTGCGACTCAATGAAGCCCAATATCATTATGGATTCTTGCATTTCTTTGGCTTTTTTCTAATTTTCCTTATTTTTCATGGTTTGTAATGAATTTTCTGATGTGAGCTTTGGTTTTGAGGCTGCAATATGGAGTTCAGGGCACAAGAAGAAGGTTCTTTTTCAATCAGGGCACAGCTGTTGGCTTGCTCCAATTCTGGCTTGCTGTCATTGTTTTGGATGCCTCAGCTGACTTTTGCTTTTTGAGCCTCAATTTCCTAAAAGTTTTCTGGGTCTGAGTTGGTTTTGCCTTCTTCCTTCCCAAATTTTGTATTCTGACGCAATACAAACAAATTTTGGGGAGAGCAGCCATTATGAAATAAAAAACACAACAAATAGGCTTGTGAAGCTTAGAAATCTACAGGTAAAAAGAGCAAGGTGAGGTTTTGTGTTTTGGAAAATCAAATGGAACACTTTGGCTGAGGTGACAGATATTAATTGCCTCCAAACTGAGTTTCACTGCGATTTTCAGGTTAGTTAGGTCAGAATTCCACAGGCCATGACCTGGAGGGGTGGATGAATCTGGGAACAGCCGGTTTCCTTGCGACTAAATCCAGCCAAATACCACAAAGCTTCTTGTATTTCTTCGGCTTTTTTCTCATTTTTCTTATTTATCAAGGTTTGTAAGATTTTGGATAGAGTAGCCATTATGAAAGAAAAAAAAAAACACAGCAAATTGCCCTTTCAGGATTAGAAATCTACAGGCAACATGATCAAGATGAGTTTCTTTGTTTTGGAAAGTGACATGGAACCCTTCTGCTGAGGCGACAGATTCTAATTCCCTCCAAATTGAGTGTGAGTGCGATTTTGAGGTAAATTCAATCAGAATTCCAAAGTCAGTCTGTGGAAGGGGGGGACAAATCTGGAAACAGTCAGTTTCCTTGTGTCTAATCCAGCCAAATATCACAAAGAACTCTTGCATTTCTTTGGCTTTTTCACATTTCCCTTATTTATCATGGTTTGTAATGAATTTTCTGATGTGAGCTTTAGTTTTGAGGCTGCAATATGGAGTTCAGGGCACAAGAGGAAGGTTCTTTTTCAATCAGGGCACAGCTGTTGGCTTGCTCCAATTTTGGCTTGCTGTCATTGCTTTCGGTGCCTCAGCTGACTTTTGGTTTCTTAAGCGGCAATTTCATAAATGTTTTCTGGGTCTGAGTTGGTTTTGTCTTCTTCCTTTCCACATTTTGTATTCTGACACAATGCAAACAAGAGTTTGGGCACAGTAGCCAGTATGAAATAAAAAACACAACAAAAACAGACGGTTTCCTTGCGACTAAATCAAGCCCAATATCATTATGGATTCTTGCATTTCTTCGCTTTTTTTGCATTTTTCTTATTTATCATGGTTTGTAATGAGTTTTCTGATGTGAGCTTTGGTTTTGAGGCTGGCATGTTGAGTTCAGGGCACTGGATTAATGGTCTTTTTCAAACATGGCACAGCTGTTGGCTATCTCCAGTTCTATCTTTCTTTCATGGTTTTGGGTGCCTCAGCAGATGTGTGGTTTATTGAGCGGAAATTTCCTAAATGTTTTCTGGGTCTGAGTTGGTTTTGCCTTCTTCCTTCCCAAATTTTGTATTCTGAGGCAATACAAACAAGAGTTTGGACATAGTAGCCATCATGAAATAAAAAAGAAAACAAAGAGGCATTTGAAGCTAAGAAATCTACAGGTAACACGAACAAGGTGAGTTTTTGTGTTTGGGAAAATCAAATGGAACACTTTGGCTGAGGTGACAGATTTCAATAGACTCTAAACTGAGTTTCACTGCGAATATCAGGTTAATTCAGTCAGAATTCCACAGGCAGTCACCTGGAGGGTTCGATGAATCCGGGAACAGCCGGTTTCCTTGTAACTAAATCCTACCCAATATCACTAAGAACTGGCGCATTTGTTTGCTCATTTCTTATTTTTCTTATTTATCCTGGTTTGTAATGAATTTTCTGATGTGAGCATCGATTTTGAGGCTGGCATATTGAGTTCAGGACACAAGAGGAAGGTTCTTTTTCAAACAGGGCACAGCTGTTGGCTTGCTCCAATTCTTTCTTGCTATCATTGTTTTGGGTGCCTCAGCCAATTTGTGGTTTCTTGAGTGGCAATTTCCTAAATGTTTTCTGGGTCTGAGTTGCTTTTGCCGTCTTCCTTGCCAAATTTTGTATTCTGACACAATACGAACAAGAGTTTGGACAGAGTAGCCATTATGAAATAAAAACCACAGCAAATAGGGCTTTGAAGCTTATAAATCTACAGGTAACAAGACCGAGGTGAGTTTTTTTGTTTTGGAAAATCAAATGGAACACTTTGGCTGAGGTGACAAATATTAATTGCCTCCAAACTGAGTTTCACTGCGATTTACAGGTTAATTCAGTCAGAATTCCACAGGCAGTCAGCTGGAGGGATGGAAGAATCTGGGAACAGCCGGTTTCCTTGAGACTAAAAAAGCCCAATATCATTATGGATTCTTGCATTTCTTTGGCTTTTGTCTCATTTTTCTTATTTATCATGGTTTGTAATGTATTTTCTGATGTGAGCTTTGGTTTTGAGGCTGCAATATGGAGTTGAGGTCACAAAAGGAAGGAACTTTTTCAATCAGGGCACAGCTGTTGGCTAGCTCCAATTGGCTTGCTGTCATTGGTTTGGGTGCCTCAGCTGACTTTTGGTTTCTTCAGCAGCAATTTCCTAAATGTTTTCTGGGTCTGAGTTGGTTTTGCCTTCTACCTTCAAAAATTTTGTATTCTGATGCAATACAAGCAGAGTTTGGACAGAGTAGCCATTATGAAAAAAAAAAAAAAAAAAAACAGCATATTGCCCTTTCAGGATTAGAATTCTACAGGCAACACGACCAATATGAGTTTCTGTGTTTTGGAAAATGACATGGAACCGTTCTGCTGAGGGGACAGATTCTAATTCCCTCCAAATACAGTGTGAGTGATATTTTGAGGTGAATTCAATCAGAATTCCAAAGTCAGTCTATGGAAGGGGGGATGAATGTTGAAACAGGCAGTTTCCTTTTCTCTAAATCCAGCCAAATATCACAAAGGACTCTTGCATTTCCTTGGCTCTTTCACATTTCCCTTATTTATCAAGGTTTGAAATGAAATTTCTGATGTGAGCTTTGGTTTTAAGGCTGCAATATAGAGTTAGGGCACCGGAGGAATGGTCTTTTTCAAATAGTATACAGCTGTTGGCTTGCTCCAATTCTGGCTTGCTGTCATTGTTTTGGGTGCCTCAGCTGACTTCAGGTTTCCTGAGTGGCAATTTCCTAAATGTTTTCTGGGTCTGATTTGGTTTTGCCTTCTTCCTTCCCAAATTTTGCATTCTGACACAATGCAAACAAGAGTTTCGACAGAGTAGCCATTATGAAATAAAAAACACAACAAAAGGTGTTCGAAGCATATAAATCTACAGATAACACGACCAAGGTGAGTTTTTGTGTTTTGGAAAATCAAATGGATCACTTTGGCTGAGGTGACAGATATTAATTGCCTCCAAACTGAGTTTCACTGCGATTTTCGGGTTAATTCACTCAGAATTCCACAGGCAGTCAGCTGGAGGGGTGGATGCATCTGGGAACAGCCGGTTTCCTTGTGACTGAATCAAGCCCAATATCATTATGGATTCTTGCATTTCTTTGGCTTTTTTCTGATTTTCCTTATTTATCATGGTTTGTAATGAATTTTCTGATGTGAGCTGTGGTTTTGAGGCTGGCATATTGAGTTCAGGGCACAAGAGGATGTTCTTTTTCAATCAGGGCACAGCTGTTGCCTTGCTCCAATTCTGGCTTGCTGTCATTGGTTTTGGTGCCTCAGCCAATTTGTGGTTTCTTGTGTGGCAATTTCCTAAATGTTTTATGGGTCTGAGTTGGTTTTGCCTTCTTCCTTCCCAAATTTTGTATTCTGCCACAATACAAACAAGAGTTTAGGCACAGTAGCCATTATGAAATAAAAAACACAACAGATAGGTGTTTGTAGCTTAGAAATCTACAGGTAACACGACCAAGGTGAGTTTTTCTGTTTTGGAAAATACAATGGAAACTTTGACTGAGGTGACAGATATTAATTGCCTCCAAACTGAGTTTCACTGCGATTTTCAGGATAATTCAGTCAGAACTCCACAGGCAGTCAGCTGGAGGGGTGGATGAATCCGAGAACAGCCGGTTGCCTTGCGACTAAATCCAGCACAATATCACTAAGAACTCGTGCATTTCTTTGGCTTTTTTTCTCATTTTTCTTATTAATTATGGTTTGTAATGAATTTTCAGATGTGAGCTTTGGTTTTCAGGCTGGCATATTGAGTTCAGGGTGCAAGAGGACAGTTCTTTTTTAATCAGGGAACAGCTGTTGCCTTGCTCCAATTCTGGCTTGCTGTCATTGGTTTGGGTGCCTTAGCCGATTTCTGGTTTCTTCAGTGGCAATTTCCTAAATGTTTACTGGTTCAGAGTTGGTTTTGCCTTCTTATTCCCAAATTTTTTATTCTGACACAATGCAAACAATAGTTTGAAAGAGTAGCCATAATGAAATAAAAAAGAAAACAAATAGGCATTTGAAGCTACAGGTAACATGACCAAGTTGAGTTTTAGTGTTTTGGAAAATCAAATGGAACACTTTGGCTGAGGTGATAGATATTAATAGTCTCCAAACTGAGTTTCACTGCGATTTTCTGGATAATTCAGTCAGAAGTCCACAGGCATTCCCATGGAGGGGTGGATGAATCCGGGAACAGCCGGTTTCCTTGCGACTAAATGAAGTCCAATATCATTATGGATTCTTGCATTTCTTTGGCTTTTTTCTCAGTTTTCTTATTTATCATAGTTTGTAATGTATTTTCTGATGTGACCTTTGGTTTTGAGGCTGGCATGTTGAGGTCAAGGCACCAGAGGAATGGTATTTTTCAATGAGGGCACAGCTGTTGGTTTACTTCAATTCTGCTTTGCTGTCATTTTTTTGTGTCCCTCAGGCGATTTGTGGATTCTTGGGTGGTAATTTCCTAAATGTTTTCTGGGTCTCAGTTGGTTTTGCCTTCTGATTCCCTAATTTTGTATTCTGATGCAATTCAAGCAGATTTTGGACAGAGTAGCCATTATGAAAGAAAAAAAAAACACAGCAAATTACCTTTTCAGGATTAGAAATCTACAGGCAACATGAGCAAGATGAGTTTCTGTTTTTTGGAAAATGACATGGAACCCTTCTGCTGAGGGGACAGATTCTAATTCCCTCCAAATTGAGTGTGAGTGCGATTTTGAGGTGAATTCAATCAGAATTCCAAAGTCAGTCTGTGGATGGGGGGGATGAATCTGGAAATAGCCAGTTTTCTATTGTGTAATTCCAGATAATTATCAAAAAGGACTCTTGCATTTCTTTGGCTTTTTCACATTTCCCTGATTTATCATGGTTTGTAATGAATTTTCTGGTTTGAGCTTTGGTTTTGAGGCTGGCATATTGAGTTCAGGGCACAAGAGGAAGGTTCTTTTTCAATCAGGGCACAGCTGTTGGCTTGCTCCACTTCTGGCTTGCTGTCATTGTTTTGGGTGCCTCAGCCGATTTGTCGTTTCTTGTGTAGCAATTTCCTAAATGTTTTCTGATTCTCAGTTGGTTTTGCCTTCTTCCTTCCCAAATGTTGTATTCTGACGCAATAGAAACAAGAGTTTGGGCACAGTAGCCATTATGAAGTAAAAAACACAACAAATATGTGTTTGAAGCTTAGAAATCTACAGGTAACACGACCAAGGTTAGTTTTTGTGTTTTGGAAAATCAAATGAAACACTTTGGCTGAGGTGACAGATATTAATTGCCTCCAAACTGAGTTTCACTGCGATTTTCAGGTTAATTAAGTCAGAATTCCACAGGCAGTCAGCTGGAGTGGTGGATGAATCCGGGAACAGCCGGTTTCCTTGTGTCTAAATCCAGCCAAATATCACAAAGGACTCTTGCATTTCTTTGTTTTTTTCAAATTTCCCTTATTTATCCTGGTTTGTAATGAATTTTCTGATGTGAGCTTTGCTTTTGAGGCGGCAATATGGAGTTCAGGGCACCGGAGGAATGGTGTTTTTCAAACAGGGCACAGCTGTTGGCTTGCTCCACTTCTGGCTTGCTGTCATTGTTTTGGGTGTCTCAGCTGACTTTTGGTTTCTTGAACGGCATTTTCCTAAATGATTACTGGGTCTGAGTTGATTTTGCCTTCTTTCTTCCCAAATTTTGTATTCTGACGCAATACAAACAAGGGTTTGTTTACAGTAGCATTATGAAATAAGCAACAAAACAAATAGGCGTTTGAAGCTTATACATCTACAGGTAACACGACCAAGGTGAGTTTTTGTGTTTTGGAAAATACAATGGAACACTTTGGCTGAGGTGATAGGTATTAATTGCCTCCAAACTGAGTTTCACTGTGATTTTCAGGTTAATTCAGTCAGAAATCCACAGGCAGTCAGCTGGAGGGGTGGATGAATCCGGGAACAGCCAGTTTCCTTACGAATAAATCAAGCCCAATATCATTATGGATTCTTGCAATTCTTTGGCTTTTTTCTCATTTTTCTTATTTATCATGGTTTGTAACGAATTTTCTGATGTGAGCTTTGGTTTTGAGACTGCAATATGGAGTTCAGGGCACTGCATTAATGGTCTTTTTCAATCAGGGCACAGCTGTTGGCTTGCTCAAGTTCTGGCTTGCTTTCATTGTTTTCGGTGCCTCAGCTGACTTTTGGTTTCTTGAGCGGCAATTTCCTAAATGTTTTCTGAGTCTCAGTTGGTTTTGCCTGCTTTCTTCCCAAATTTTGTATTCTGACACAATATAAACAAGAGTTTGGACAGAGTAGCCATTATGAAATAAAAAACACAACAAATAGGGGTTTGAAGCTTAGAAATCTACAGGCAACATGACCAAGGTGAGATTTTGTGTTTTGGAAAATCAAATGGAACACTTTGGCTGAGGTGACAGATATTAACTGCCTCCATTCAGCTTAATTCAGTCAGAATTCCACAGTCAGTCAGCTGGATGGGTGGATGAATCCGGTAATAGCCGGTTTCCTTGTGACTAAATGAAGTCCAATATCATTATGGATTCTTGCATTTCTTTGGCTTTTTTCTCATTTTTCTTATTTATCATGGTTTGTAATGAATTTTCTGATGTGAGCTTTGGTTTTGAGGCTGCAATATGGAGTTGAGGTCACAAAAGGAAGGAACTTTTTCAATCAGGGCACAGCTGTTGGGTTGCTGCAATTCTGGCTTCCTGTCATTGTTTTGAGTGCCTCAGCCGATTTGTGGTTTCTTGAGCGGCAATTTCCTAAATGTTTTCTGGGTCTCAGTTGGTTTTGCCTTCTTCCTTCCCACATTTTGTATTCTGACGCAATACAAACAAGAGTTTGGACAGAGTAGCCATTATGAAATAAAAAACACAACAAATAGGCATTTGAAGCTACAGGTAACACGACGAAGGTGAGATTTTGTGTTTTGGAAAATCAAATGGAACACTTTGGCTGAGGTGACAGATAGTAATTGCCTCCAAACTGAGTTTCACTGCAATTTTCAGGTTAATTCAGTCGGAATTCCACAGGCAGTCAGCTGGAGGGGTGGATGCGTCCGGGAACATCTGGTTTCCTTGTGACTAAATCAAGCCCAATATCATTATGGATTCTTGCATTGCTTTGGATTTTTCTCATTTTTTTTGTATCATGGTTTGTAATGAATTTTCTGATGTGAGCTTTGGTTTTGAGGCTGGCATATTGAGTTCAGGGCACAAAAGGATGGTTCTATTTCAAACAGGGCACAGCTGTTGGCTTGCTCCAATTCTGGCTTGCTGTCATTGTTTTGGGTGCCTCAGCTGATTTTGGTTTCTTGAGCGGCAATTTCCTAAATGTTTTATGGGTC
This sequence comes from Oryctolagus cuniculus, assembly GCF_964237555.1. Lineage (NCBI taxonomy): Eukaryota > Metazoa > Chordata > Mammalia > Lagomorpha > Leporidae > Oryctolagus > Oryctolagus cuniculus. The sequence goes on from NW_027208276.1 coordinate 22,895, forward strand.
TGAGTTGGTTTTGCCTTCTTCCTTCCCAAATTTTGTATTCTGAGGCAATACAAACAAGAGTTTTGACAGAGTAGCCATTATGAAATAAAAAACACAACAAATAGGCGTTTGAAGCTTATACATCTACAGGTAACAAGACCAAGTGAGTTTTTGTGTTTTGGAAAATAAAGTGGAACACTTTGGCTGAGGTGACAGATAGTAATTGCCTCCAAACTGATTGTCACTGCGATTTTAGAGTAATTCAGTCAGAATTCCACAGGCAGTCAGCTGGAGGGGGGGATGAATCTTGGACGAGCCGATTTCCTTGTGACTAAATCAAGCCCAATATCATTATGGATTCTTGCATTTCTTTGGCTTTTTCTCATTTTTCTTATTTATCATGGTTTGTAATGAATTTTCTGATGTGAGCTTTGGTTTTAAGCTGGCATATTGAGTTCAGGGCACAAGAGGAGGGTTGTTTTTCAATCAGGGCACAGCTGTTGGGTTGCTCCAATTCTGGCTTGCTGTCATTGTTTTGGGTGCCTCAGCTGATTTGTGGATTCTTGAGTGGCAATATCCTAAATGTTTTCTGGGTCTGAGTTACTTTTGCCTTCTTATTCCCAAATTTTGTATTCTGATGCAATACAAGCAATATTTTTACAGAGTAGCCATTATGAAAGAAAAAAAAAATACAAAGCAAATTGGCCTTTCAGGATTAGAACTTTACAGGCAACACAATCAAGATGAGTTTCTTTGTTTTGGAAAGTGACATGGACCCCTTCTTCTGAGGGGACAGATACTAATTTCCTCCAAATTGAGTGTGAGTGCAATTTTGAGGTGAATTCAATCAGAATTCCAAAGTCAGTCTGTTTAAGGGTGGGATGAATCCTGAAACAGCCAGTTTCCTTGTGTCTAAATCCAGCCAAATACCACAAAGGACTCTTGAATTTCTTTGGCTTTCTCAGATTTCCCTTATTTATCGTGGTTTGTAATGAATTTTCTGATGTGAGCTTTGGTTTTGAGGCTGGCATATCGAGTTCAGTGCACAAGAGGAAGGTTCTTTTTCAATCAGGGCACAGCTGTTGGCTTGCTCCAATTCTGTCTTGCTGTCATTGTTCTGCATGCCTCAGCTTACTTTTGGTTTCTTGAGCAGTAATTTCCTAAATATTTTCTGGGTCTGAGTTGGTTTTGCCTTCTTCCTTCCCAAATTTTGTATTCTGATGCAATACAAACAAGAGTTTGGACAGAGTAGCTATTATGAAATAAAACGTACAACAAATAGGCGTTTGAAGCTCAGAAATCTACAGGTAACACGACCAAGGTGAGTTTTTGTGTTTTGGAAAATCAAATGGAACACTTTGGCTGAGGTGACAGATATTAATTGCCTCCAAACTGAGTTTCCCTGCGATTTTCAGGTTAATTCCATCAGAATTCCACAGGCATTCAGCTGCAGGGGTGGATGAATACAGGAACAGCCGGTTTCCTTGCGACTAAATCAAGCCCAATATCATTATGGATTCTTGCATTTCTTTGGCTTTTTCTCATTTCTCTTATGTATCATGGTTTGTAATAAATTTTCTGATGTGAGCTCTGGTTTTAAGGCTGGCATATTGGGTTCAGGGAACAAGAGGATGGTTCTTTTCAATCAGGGCACAGCTGTTGGCCTCCTCCAATTCTGGCTTGCTGTCAATGTTTTGAGTGCTTCAGCAAATTTGTGGATTCTAGTGTGTCAATTTACTAGATGTTTTTTGGGTCTGTGTTGGTTTTGCCTTCTTCCTTCCCAAATTTTGTATTCTGATGCAATACAAACAAGAGTTTGGACAGAGTAGGTATTATGAAATAAAAAACACAACAAATAGCCGTTTGAAGCTTAGAAATCTACAGGTAACACGACCAAGGTGAGTTTTTGTGTTTTGGAAAATCAAATGGAACACTTTGGCTGAGGTGACAGATATTAATTGCCTCCAAACTGAGTTTCACTGTGATTTTCAGGTTAATTCAGTCAGAATACCACAGGCAGTCAGCTGCAGGGGTGGATGAATCCTGGAACAGCGTGTTTCCTTCGAGTGAATCAAGCCCAATATCATAATGGATTCTTGCATTTCTTTGGCCTTTTTCTTATTTTTCTTATTTATCATGGTTTGTAATGAATTTTCTGAGTTGAGCTTTGGTTTTGAAGCTGCAATATGGAGTTCAGGATCCGGGGGAATGGTCTTTTTCCTTTTTTTTTTTTTTCTTGACAGGCAGAGTGGACAGTGAGAGAGAGAGACAGGGAGAAATTTCTTCCTTTGCCGTTGGTTCACCCTCCAATGGCCGCCGTGGCCAGTGTACTGTGGCGGGCGCACCGCGCTGATCCGATTGCAAGAACCAGGAGCCAGGTGCTTTTCCTGGTCTCCCATGGGGTGTAGTGCCCCAGCACTTGGGCCATCCTCCACTGCACTCCCTGGCCACAGCAGAGGGCTGGCCTGGAAGAGGGGCAACCGGGACAGAATCCGCACCCAGACCGGGACTAGAACCTGGTGTGCTGGGGCCGCTAGGTGGAGGATTAGCTTAATGAGCCGCGGAGCCGGCTGGGAATGGTCTTTTTCAAACAGGGCACAGCTCTTGGCCTGCTCCAATTCTGGCTTGCTGTCATTGTTTTGGGAGCCTCAGACGATTTGTGGTTTCTTGAGCGGCAATATCCTAAATGTTTTCTGCGTCTGAGTTGGTTTTGCCTTCTTCCTTCCCAAATTTTGTATTCTGCCACAATACAAACAAGAGTTTGGGCAGAGTAGCCATTTTGTAATGAAAAACACAGCAAATAGGCGTTTGAAGCTTAGAAATCTACAGGTAACATGACCAAGGTGAGTTTTTGTGTTTTGGAAAATCAAATGGAACATTTTGCCTGAGGAGACAGATATTAATTGCCTCCAAACTGAGTTTCACTGCGATTTTCAGGTGAATTCAGTCAGAATTCCACAGGCAATCAGCAGGAGCGGTGGATGAATCCGGGAATAGCCGGTTTCCTGGCGACTAAATCCAGCCCAATATCATTATGGATTCTTGCATTTCTTTCGCTTTTTTCTCATTTTTCTTATTTATCATGGCTTGTAATGAATTTTCTGATGTGAGCTTTGGTTTTGAGGCTGGCATATTGAGTTCAGGGCACAAGAGGAAGGTTCTTTTTCAATCAGGGCACAGCTGTTGGCTTGCTCCACTTCTGGCTTGCTGTCATTGTTTTGGGTGCCTCAGCTGACTTTTGGTTTCTTGAGTGGCAATTTACTAAATGTTTTCTGGATCTTAGTTGGTTTTGCCTTCTTCCTTCCCAAATATTGTATTCTGACACGATACAACCAATAGTTTGGACAGAGTTGCCATTATGAATTAAAAAACACTACAAATAGGCCTTTGAAGCTTAGAAATCTACAGGTAACATAACCAAGGTGAGTTTTTATGTTTTGGAAAATCAAATGGAATACTTTGGCTGAGGTCACAGATATATATTGCCTCCAAAGTGAGTTTCACTGCGATTTTCTGGTTAATTCAGTCAGAATTCCACAGGCAGTCAGCATGAGTGGTGGATGAATCTGGGAACAGCCGGTTTCCTTGCGACTCAATCAAGCCCAATATCATTATGGATTCTTGCATTTCTTTGGCTTTTTTCTCATTTTACTTATTTATCATGGTTTGTAATGAATTTTCTGATGTGAGCTTTGGTTTTGAGGCTGGCATATGGAGTTCAGGGTACCGGAGGAATACTCTTTTTCAAACAGGGCATAGCTGTTGGCCTGCTCCAAATCTGGCTTGCTGTCATTTCTTTGGGTGCCTCAGCTGACTTTTGGTTTCTTGAGCGGCAATTTCCTAAATGTTTGCTGGGGCTGAGTTGGTTTTGCCTTCTTCCTTCCCAAATCTTCTTTTCTGATGGCATGCAAACAAGAGTTTCGGCAGAGTAGCCATTATGAAATAAAAAACACTACAAATATGCGTTTAAAGCTTAGAAATCTACAGGTAATACGACCAAGGTGAGTTTTTGTGTTTTAGAAAATCAAATGGAACACTTTGGCTGAGGTTACAGATAGTAATTGCCTCCAAACTGAGTTTCACTGCGATTTTCAGGTGAATTCCGTCAGAATTCCACAGGCAGTCCGCTGGAAGGGTGGATGAATCCGGGAACAGCCGGTTTCCTTGTGACGAAATCAAGCTGAATATCATTATGCATTCTTGCATTTCTTTGGCTTTTTTCTCCTTTTTCTTATTTATCATGGTTCGTGATGAATTTTCTGATGTGAGCTTTGGTTTTGAGGCTGCAATATGGAGTTCAGGGCACAAGAGGAATGGTCTTTTTCAAACAGGGCACAGCTGTTGGCCTGCTCCAATTCTTGCTTCCCGTCATTGTTTTGGGTGCTGCGGCTGACTTCAGGTGAATTCAGTCACAATTCCACAGGCAGTCAGCTGTAGGGGTGGATGAATCTGGGCACAGCCGGTATCCTTGCGAATAAATCCAGCCCAATATCATTATGGGTTTTCTGGGTCTGAGTTGGTTTTGCTGTCTGCCTTCCCAAATTATCTTTTCTGATGCCATACAAACAAGAGTTTGGGCAGAGTAGCCATTATGAAGTAAAAACCACAAGAAATAGGATTTTGAAGCTTAGAAATCTACAGGTAGCACGACCATGGTGAGTTTTTGTGTTTTGGAACATAAAATGGAACGCTTTGGCTGAGGTGACAGATATTAATTGCTACCAAACTGAGTTTCACTGCGATATTCATGTTAATTCAGTCAGAATTCCACAGGCAGTCAGCTGGAGGGGTGGATGAATCTGGGAACAGCCGGTTTCCATGCGAATAAAACAAGCCTAATATCATTATGGATTCTTGCATTTCTTTGGCTTTTTTCTCATTTTTTATTTATCAAGGTTTGTAATGAATTTTCTGATGTGAGCTTTGGTTTTGAGGCTGCAATATGCAGTTCAGGGAACTGGAGGAATGGCCTTTTTCAAACAGGGCACAGCTGTTGGCCTGCTCCAATTCTGGCTTGCTGTCATTGTTTTGAGTGCCTCAGCTGACTTTTGGTTTCTTGAGCAGCAATTTCCTGCATGTTTTCAGGGTCTGAGTTGGTTTTGCCTTCTTCCTTCCCAAATTTTGTATTCTGACGCCATACAAACAAGAGTTTGGGCAGAGCAGCCATTTTGTAATGAAAAACACAGCAAATAGGCATTTGAAGCTTAGAAATCTACAGGTAACATGACCAAGGTGAGGTTTTGTGTTTTGGAAAATCAAATGGAACACGTTGGCTGAGGTGACAGATATAAATTGCCTCCAAACTGAGTTTCACTGCGATTTTCAGGTGAATTCAGTCACAATTCCACAGGCAGTCAGCTGGAGGGGTGGATGAACTGGGAACAGCTGGTATCCTTGCGAATAAATCCAGCCCAATATCATTATGGATTCTTGCATTTCTTTGTCTTTTTTCTCATTTGTCTTATTTATCATGGTTTGTAATGAATTTTCTGATGTCAGCTTTGGTTTTGAAGCTGCAATATGGAGTTCAGGGCACCGGAGGAATGGCCTTTTTCCATCAGGGCACATCTGTTGGCTTGCTCCAATTCTGGCTTCCTGTCATTATTTTGGGAGCCTCAGCTGACTTTTGGTTTCTTGAGTGGAAATTTCCTAAATGTTTTCTGGGTCTGAGTTGGTTTTGCCTTCTTCCTTCCCAAATTTTATATTCTGACGGCATACAAACAAGAGTTTGGACAGAGTAGCCATTATGGAATGAAAAACACAACCAATAGGCGTTTGAAGCTTAGAAATCTACAGGTAACACAACCAAGGTGAGTTTTTGTGTTTTGGAAAGTCAAATGGAACACTTTGGCTAGGTGACAGATATTAATTGCCTCCAAACTGAGTTTCACTGCGATATTCAGGTTAATTCAGTCAGAATTCCACAGGCAGTCACCTGGAGGGGTAGATGAATCCGGGAACAGCCGGTTTCCTTGCGACTAAATCAAGCCCAATATCATTATGGATTCTTGCATTTCTTTGGCTCTTATTTTTCTTATTTATCATGGTTTGTAATGAATTTTCTGATGTGCGCTTTGGTTTTTTGGGCTGGCATTTGGAGTTCAGGGCACCGGAAAATGGTCATTTTCAATCAGGGCATAGCTGTTGGCTTGCTCCAATTCTGGCTTGCTGTCATTGTTTTGGGTGCCTCAGCCGATTTGTGGTTTCTTGAGCGGCATTTTCCTAAATGTTTTCTGGGTCTGAGTTGGTTTTTCCTTCTTCCTTCCCAAATTTTGTATTCTGATGCAATACAAACAAGAGTTTCAGCAGAGTAGCCATTATGAAATAAAAAACACAACAAACAAGCATTTCAAGGTTATACATGTACAGAAAACACGACCAAGGTGAGTTTTTGTGTTTTGGAAAATCAAATGGAACACTTTGACTGAGGTGACAGATATTAATTGCCTCCAAACTGAGGTTCACTGCGATGTTCAGGTTAATTCAGTCGAATTCCACAGGTAGCCAGATGGAGGGGTGGATGAATCTGGGAACAGCCGGTTTCCTTGCGACTGAATCAAGCCCAATATCATTATGGATTCTTGCATTTCTTTGGCTTTTTTCTCATTTTTCTTATTTATGATGGTTTGTAATGAATTTTCTGATGTGAGCTTTGGTTTTGAGTCTGCAAGATGGAGTTCAGGGCACCGGAGGAATGGCCATATTCAATCAGGGCACAGACCTTTGCTTGCTCCAATTCTGGCTTACTGTCATTGGTTTGGGGGCCTCAGCTGAGTTTGCTTTCTTGAGCGGCAAGTTCCTAAATGTTTTCTGGGTCTGAGTTGGTTTTGCCTTCTTCCTTCAAATGTTGCTTCTGACGCAATACAAACAAGAGTTTAGACAGAGTAGCCATTATGAAATAAAAAATACAACAAATAGGCGTTTGAAGCTTAGACATCTACTGGTAACATGACCAAGGTGAGTTTTTGTGTTTTGGAATATAAAATGGAACACTTTGGCTGTGGTGACAGATATTAATTGCCTCCAAACTGAGTTTCACTGTGATTTTCAGGTTAATTCAGTCAGAATTCCACAGGCAGTCAGCTGGAGGGGTGGATGAATCTGGGAACAACCGGTTTCCTTGCGACTAAATCAAACCTAATATCATTATGGAATCTTGCATTTCTTTGGATTTATTCTCATTTTTCTTATTTATCATGGTGTGTAATGAATTTTCTGATGTGAGCTTTGGTTTTGAGTCTGGAAGATGGAGTTCAGGGCAGAAGAGGATGAATCTTTTTCAATCAGGGCACAGCTCTTTGCTTGCTCCAATTCTGGTTTAATGTAATTGGTTTGGGTACCTCTGCTGATTTTTGGTTTCTTGAGCGGCAATTTCCTAAATGATTTCTGGGTCTGAGTTGGTTTTGCCTTCTTCCTTGTCAAATTTTGTATTCTGACGCAATACAAAAAAGAGTTTGGTTAAAGTAGCCATTATGAAATAAAAACCACAACAAATATGCTTTTGAAGCTTAGAAATCTACAGGTAACTCGACCATGGTGAGTTTTTGTGTTTTGGAAAATCAAATGGAACACTTTGGCTGAGGTGACAGATATTAATTGCCTCCAAACTGAGTTTCACTGTGATTTTCAGGTTAATGCAGTCAAAATTCCACAGGTAGTCAGCTGGAGGGGGGGATGAATCTGGGAAGAGCTGATTTCCTTGAGACTAAATCAAGCCCAATATCATTATGGATTCTTGCATTTCTTTGGCTTTTTTCTCATTTTTCTTATGTATCATGGTTTGTAGTGAATTTTCTGATGTGAGCTTTGGTTTTGAGTCTGCAATATGGAGTTCAGGGCACAAGAGGATGGTTCTTTTTCAAACAGGGCACAGCCATTTGCTTGCTCCAGTTCTGGCTTGCTGTCATTGTTTTGGGTGCCTCAGCTGATTTTTGGTGTGTTGAGTGGCAATTTCCTAAATGTTTTCTGGGTCAGAGTTGGTTTTGCCTTCTTCCTTCCCAAATTTTGTATTCTGACGCCATACAAACAAGAGGTTGGACAGAGTAGCCATTATGAAATAAAAAAAAACACAAGAAATAGGAGTTTGAAGCTTAGAAATCTACAGGTAACACGACCAAGGTGAGATTTTGTGTTTTGGAAAATCAAATGGAACACTTTGGCTGAGGTGACACATATTAATTGCCTCCAAACTGAGTTTCACTGCGATTTTCAGGTTAATTCTGTCAGAATTCCACAGGCAGTCAGCTGGAGGCGTGGATGAATCCGGGAAAGATGGTTTCCTTGCTACTAAATCAAGCCCAATATCATTGTGGATTCTTGCATTTCTTTGGCTTTTTTCTCATCTTTCTTATTTATCATGGTTTGTAATGAATTTTCGGATGTGAGCTTTGGTTTTGAGGCTGGCATTTTGAGTTCAGGGCACCGGAGGAATGGTCTTTTTCAAACACGGCACAGCTGTTGGCCTGCTCCAATTCTGCCTTGCTGTCATTGTTTTGAGTGCCTCAGCCGATTTGTGGTTTTTTGAGCGGCAATTTCATAAATGTTTTCTGGGTCTGAGTTGGTTTTGCCTTCTTCCTTCCCAAATTTTGTATTCTGACGCAATACAAACAAGAGTTTGTTTAAAGTAGCCATTATGAAATAAAAAACACTACAAATAGGCGTTTTAAGCTTAGAAATCTACAGGTAACACGACCAAGGGGAGTTTTTGTGTTTTGGAAAATACAATGGAACACTTTGGCTAGGTGACAGATATTAATTGCCTCCAAACTGAGTTTCACTGCGATATTCAGGTTAATTCAGTCAGAATTCCACAGGCAGTCCGCTGAAGGGGTGGATGAATCCGGGAACAGCCGGTTTCCTTGCAACTAACTCAAGCCCAATATCATTATGGATTCTTGCATTTTTTGGCTTTTTTCTCCGTTTTCTTATTTATCATGGTTTGTAATGAATTTTCTGATGTGAGCTTTGATTTTGAGGCTGGCATATTGAGTTCAGGGCACCGGAGGAATGGTCTTTTTCAAAAAGGGCACAGCTGTTGGCCTGCTCCAATTCTGGCTTGCTGTCATTGTTTTAAGTACCTCAGCCGATTTGTGGCTTCTTGAGCAGAAATTTTAAATGTTTTCTGGACAGAGTAGCCATTATGAAATAAAAAATACAACTAATAGGCGTTTGAATCTTAGAAATCTACAGGTAACACGAGCAAGGTGAGTTTTTGTGTTTTGGATAATAAAATGGTCTGAGGTGACAGATATTAATTGCCTCCAAACTGAGTTTCACTGCGATTTTCAGGTTAATTCAGTCAGAATTCCACAGGCAGTCAGCTGGAGGGGTGGATGAATCCAGGAACAGCCGGTTTCCTTGCGACTAAATCAAGCCCAATATCATTATGGATTCTTGCATTTGTTTCCCTTTTTTCTCATTTTTCTTATTTATCATGGTTTGTAATGCATTTTCTGATGTCAGCTTTGGTTTTGAGGCTGCAATATGGAGTTCAGGGCACCGGGGCAATGCTCTTTTTCAAACACGGCACAGCTGTTGGCCTGCTCCAATTCTGGCTTGCTGTCATCATTTTGAGTGCCTCAGCCGATTAGTGGTTTCTTGAGCGGCAATTTCCAAAATGTTTTAAGGGTCTGAGTTGGTTTTGCCTTCTTCCTTCCCAAATGTTGTATTCTGACACAATATAAACAAGAGTTTGGGGAGAGTAGCTATTATGAAATAAAAAACACAACAAATAGGCTTTTGAAGCTTAGAAATCTACAGGTAACAAGACCAAGGGGAGTTTTTGTGTTTTGGAAAATACAATGGAACACTTTGGCTAGGTGACAGATATTAATTGCCTCCAAACTGAGTTTCACTGCGATATTCAGGTTAATTCAGTCAGAATTCCACAGGCAGTCCGCTGAAGGGGTGGATGAATCCGGGAACAGCCGGTTTCCTTGCGACTAACTCAAGCCCAATATCATTATGGATTCTTGCATTTTTTGGCTTTTTTCTCTGTTTTCTTATTTATCATGGTTTGTAATGAATTTTCTGATGTGAGCTTTGGTTTTGAGGCTGGCATATTGAGTTCAGGGCACCAGAGGAATGGTCTTTTTCAAACAGGGCACAGCTGTTGGCCTGCTCCAATTCTGGCTTGCTGTCATTGTTTTAAGTACCTCAGCCGATTTGTAGCTTCTTGAGCGGAAATTTTAAATGTTTTCTGGACAGAGTAGCCATTATGAAATAAAAAATACAACTAATAGGCGTTTGAATCTTAGAAATCTACAGGTAACACGAGCAAGGTGAGTTTTTGTGTTTTGGATAATAAAATGGTCTGAGGTGACAGATATTAATTGCCCCCAAACTGAGTTTCACTGCGATTTTCAGGTTAATTCAGTCAGAATTCCACAGGCAGTCAGCTGGAGGGGTGGATGAATCCAGGAACAGCCGGTTTCCTTGCGACTAAATCAAGCCCAATATCATTATGGATTCTTGCATTTCTTTGGCTTTTTTCTCATTTTTCTTATTTATCATGGTTTGTAATGAATTTTGTGATGTCAGCTTTGGTTTTGAGGCTGCAATATGGAGTTCAGGGCACCGGGGCAATGGGCTTTTTCAAACATGGCACAGCTGTTGGCCTGTTCCAATTCTGGCTTGCTGTCATCGTTTTGAGTGCCTCAGCCCATTAGTGGTTTCTTGAGCGGCAATTTCCAAAATGTTTTCTGGGTCTGAGATGGTTTTGCCTTCTTCCTTCCCAAATGTTGTATTCTGACACAATACAAACAAGAGTTTGGGCAGAGTAGCTATTATGAAATAAAAAACACAACAAATAGGCTTTTGAAGCTTAGAAATCTACAGGTAACAAGACCAAGGGGAGTTTTTGTGTTTTGGAAAATCAAATGGAACACTTTGGCTGAGGTGACAGTTATTTACTGCCTCCAAACGGAGTTTCACTACGATATTCAGGTTAATTCAGTCAGAATTCCACAGGCAGTCAGCTGGAGGGGTGGATGAATCTGGGAACAGCCGGTTTGCTTTGCGACTGAACCAAGTCCAATATCATTATGGATTCTTGCATTTTTTGGCTTTTTTCTCATTTTTTCTTATTTATCATGGTTTGTAATGAATTTTCTGATGTCAGCTTTGGTTTTGAGGCTGCAATATGGAGTTCAGGGCACCGGAGGAATAGTCTTTTTCAAACAGGGCACAGCTGTTGGCCTGCTCCAATTCTGGCTTGCTGTCATTGTTTTGAGTGCCTCAGCCGATTTGTGGTTTCTTGAGCGGCGATTTCCTAAATGTTTTCTGGGTCTGAGTTGGTTTTGCCTTCTTCCTTCCCAAATTTTGCATTCTGACACAATACAAACAAGAGTTTGGGCAGAGTAGCCATTATGAAATAAAAAACACTACAAATAGGCTTCGAAGCTCAGAAATCTACAGGTAACAGGACAAGATGAGGTTTTGTGTTTTGGCAAATCAAATGTAACACTTTGGCTGAGGTGACAGATATTAATGGCCTCCAAACCGAGTTTCACTGCGATTTTCAGGTTAATTCAGTCAGAATTCCACAGGCAGTCAGCTGGAGGTGTGGATGAATCTGGGTACAGCCAATTTCCTTGCGACTAAATCAAGCCCAATATCATTATGGATTCTAGCATTTCTTTGGCTTTTTTCTCATTTTTCTTATTTATCATGGTTTGTAATGAATTTTCTGATGTGAGCTTTGGTTTTGCGGCTGCAATATGGAGTTCAGGGCACAAGAGGAAGGTTATTTTTCAAAAAGGGCACAGCTGTTGACTTGCTCCAATTCTGCCTTGCTGTCATTGTTTTGGGTGCCTTAGCTGACTTTTGTTTTCTTGAGCGGCAATTTCCTAAATGTTTTCTGTGTCTGAGAGGTTTTTGCCTTCTTCCTTCCCAAATTTTGTATTGTGACGCAATATAAACATGAGTTCAGACAGAATACCGATTATGAAATAAAAAACACAACAAATAGGCGTTTGAAGCTTAGAAATCTACAGGTAACATGACCAAGGTGAGTTTTTGTGTTTTGAAAAATGAAATGGAACACTTTGGCTGAGGTGACAGATATTAATTGCCTCCAAACTGAGGTTCACTGCGATTTTCCAGTTAATTCAGTCATATTTCCACAGGCAGTCAGCTGGAGGGGTGGATGAATCTGGGAACAGCCAATTTCCTTGCGACTCAATCAAGCCCAATATCATTATGGATTCTTGCATTTCTTTGGCTTTTTTCTTCGTTTTCTTATTTATCATGGTTTAAATGAATTTTCTGATGTGAGCTTTGGTTTTTAGGCTGCAATATGGAGTTCAGGGCACCGGAGGAATGGTCTTTTTCAAACAGGGCACAGCTGTTGGCCTGCTCCAATTCTGCCTTGCTGTCATTGTTTTGAGTGCCTCAGCCGATTTGTGGTTTTTTGAGCGGCAATTTCTTAAATGTTTTCTGGGTCTGAGTTGGTTTTGCCTTCTTCCTTCCCAAATTTTGTATTCTGACGCAATACAAACAAGAGTTTGTTTAAAGTAGCCATTATGAAGTAAAAAACACTACAAATAGGCGTTTTAAGCTTAGAAATCTACAGGTAACACGACCAAGGGGAGTTTTTGTGTTTTGGAAAATACAATGGAACACTTTGGCTAGGTGACAGATATTAATTGCCTCCAAACTGAGTTTCACTGCGATATTCAGGTTAATTCAGTCAGAATTCCACAGGCAGTCCGCTGAAGGGGTGGATGAATCCGGGAACAGCCGGTTTCCTTGCGACTAACTCAAGCCCAATATCATTATGGATTCTTGCATTTTTTGGCTTTTTTCTCCTTTTTCTTATTTATCATGGTTTGTAATGAATTTTCTGATGTGAGCTTTGGTTTTGAGGCTGGCATATTGAGTTCAGGGCACCGGAGGAATGGTCTTTTTCAAACAGGGCACAGCTGTTGGCCTGCTCCAATTCTGGCTTGCTGTCATTGTTTTAAGTACCTCAGCCGATTTGTGGTTTCTTGAGCGGAAATTTTAAATGTTTTCTGGACAGAGTAGCCATTATGAAATAAAAAATACAACAAATAGGCGTTTGAACCTTAGAAATCTACAGGTAACACGAGCAAGGTGAGTGTTTGTGTTTTAGATAATAAAATGGTCTGAGGTGACAGATATTAATTGCCCGCAAACTGAGTTTCACTGCGATTTTCAGGTTAATTCTGTCAGAATTCCACAGGCAGTCCGCTGGAGGGGTGGATGAATCCAGGAACAGCCGGTTTCCTTGCAACTAAATCAAACCCAATATCATTATGGATTCTTGCATTTCTTTGGCTTTTTTCTCATTTTTCTTATTTGTAATGGTTTGTAATGCATTTTCTGATGTGAGCTTTGGTTTTGAGGCTGCAATATGGAGTTCAGGGCACCGGGGCAATGGGCTTTTTCAAACATGGCACAGCTGTTGGCCTGTTCCAATTCTGGCTTGCTGTCATCGTTTTGGATGCCTCAGAAGATTCATGGTTTCTTGAGTGGCAATTTCATAAATGTTTTCTGTGTCTGAGTTGGATTTGCCTTCTTATTCCCAAATTTTGTATTCTGATGCAATGCAAAGAAGAGTTTGGACAGAGTAGCCATTATGAAATAAACAAAACAACAAATAGGCATTTGAAGCTTGGAAATCTACAGGTAACAAGACCAAGGTGAGTTTTTGTGTTTTGGAAAATAAAATGGAACACTTTGGCTGAGGTGACAGATATTAATTGCCTCCAAACTGAGTTTCACTGCAATTTCCAGGTTAATTCAGTCAGAATTCCACACGCAGTCAGCTGGAGTGTTGGATGAATCCGGGAACAGCCGGTTTCCTTGCAACTAAATCCAGCTCAATATCATTATGGTTTCTTGCATTTCTTGGCTTTTTTCTCATTTTTCTTATGTATCGTGGTTTGTAATGAATTTCCTGATGTGAGCTTTGGTTTTGAGGCTGGAATATGGAGTTCAGGGTACCGGAAGAATGGCCTTTTTCAATCAGGACTCAGCTGATTGCCTGCTCCAATTCTGGCTTGCTGTCATGGTTTTGGGAGCCTCAGCTGACTTTTGGTTTCTTGAGTGGAAATTTCCTAAATGTTTTCTGGGTCTGAGTTGGCTTTGCCTTCTACCTTCCGAAATTTTGTATGTTGATGCAATACAAGCAAGATTTTGGACAGAGTAGGCATTATGAAATAAAAAACACAACAAATAGGCGTTTGACGCTTTGAAATCTATAGGAAACATGACCAAAGTGAGTTTTTTTGTTTTGGAAAATAAAATGGAACACTTTGGCTGAGGTGACAGATATTAATTGTCTCCAAACCGAATTTCACTGCCATTTTGAGGTGAATTCAGTCAGAATCCCTATTCACTCAGCTGGGAGTTGTGGATGAATCTGGAAACAGCTGTTTACTTAGGAATAAATCAAGCCCAATATCACTAAGAAAACTTGCATTTCTTTGGCTTTTCTCTGATTTTTCCTATTTATCATGGTTTGAAATGAATTTTCTGATGTGAGCTTTGGTTTTGTGGCTGGCATATTGAGTTTAGGGCACAAGAGGAAGGTTCTTTTTCAATCAGGGCACAGCTGTTGGCGTGCTCCAATTCTGCCTTGCTGTCATTGTTTTGGGTGCCTTAGCTGACTTTTGTTTTCTTGAGCGGCAATTTCCTAAATGTTTTCTGTGTCTGAGAGGTTTTTGCCTTCTTCCTTCCCAAATTTTGTATTGTGACGCAATATAAACATGAGTTCAGACAGAATACCGATTATGAAATAAAAAACACAACAAATAGGCGTTTGAAGCTTAGAAATCTACAGGTAACATGACCAAGGTGAGTTTTTGTGTTTTGAAAAATCAAATGGAACACTTTGGCTGAGGTGACAGATATTAATTGCCTCCAAACTGAGGTTCACTGCGATTTTCCGGTTAATTCAGTCATATTTCCACAGGCAGTCAGCTGGAGGGGTGGATGAATCTGGGAACAGCCAATTTCCTTGCGACTCAATCAAGCCCAATATCATTATGGATTCTTGCATTTCTTTGGCTTTTTTCTTCGTTTTCTTATTTATCATGGTTTAAATGAATTTTCTGATGTGAGCTTTGGTTTTTAGGCTGCAATATGGAGTTCAGGGCACCGGAGGAATGGTCTTTTTCAAACAGGGCACAGCTGTTGGCCTGCTCCAATTCTGCCTTGCTGTCATTGTTTTGAGTGCCTCAGCCGATTTGTGGTTTTTTGAGCGGCAATTTCTTAAATGTTTTCTGGGTCTGAGTTGGTTTTGCCTTCTTCCTTCCCAAATTTTGTATTCTGACGCAATACAAACAAGAGTTTGTTTAAAGTAGCCATTATGAAGTAAAAAACACTACAAATAGGCGTTTTAAGCTTAGAAATCTACAGGTAACACGACCAAGGGGAGTTTTTGTGTTTTGGAAAATACAATGGAACACTTTGGCTAGGTGACAGATATTAATTGCCTCCAAACTGAGTTTCACTGCGATATTCAGGTTAATTCAGTCAGAATTCCACAGGCAGTCCGCTGAAGGGGTGGATGAATCCGGGAACAGCCGGTTTCCTTGCGACTAACTCAAGCCCAATATCATTATGGATTCTTGCATTTTTTGGCTTTTTTCTCCTTTTTCTTATTTATCATGGTTTGTAATGAATTTTCTGATGTGAGCTTTGGTTTTGAGGCTGGCATATTGAGTTCAGGGCACCGGAGGAATGGTCTTTTTCAAAAAGGGCACAGCTGTTGGCCTGCTCCAATTCTGGCTTGCTGTCATTGTTTTAAGTACCTCAGCCGATTTGTGGTTTCTTGAGCGGAAATTTTAAATGTTTTCTGGACAGAGTAGCCATTATGAAATAAAAAATACAACAAATAGGCGTTTGAACCTTAGAAATCTACAGGTAACACGAGCAAGGTGAGTGTTTGTGTTTTAGATAATAAAATGGTCTGAGGTGACAGATATTAATTGCCCGCAAACTGAGTTTCACTGCGATTTTCAGGTTAATTCTGTCAGAATTCCACAGGCAGTCCGCTGGAGGGGTGGATGAATCCAGGAACAGCCGGTTTCCTTGCAACTAAATCAAACCCAATATCATTATGGATTCTTGCATTTCTTTGGCTTTTTTCTCATTTTTCTTATTTGTAATGGTTTGTAATGCATTTTCTGATGTGAGCTTTGGTTTTGAGGCTGCAATATGGAGTTCAGGGCACCGGGGCAATGGGCTTTTTCAAACATGGCACAGCTGTTGGCCTGTTCCAATTCTGGCTTGCTGTCATCGTTTTGGATGCCTCAGAAGATTCGTGGTTTCTTGAGTGGCAATTTCATAAATGTTTTCTGTGTCTGAGTTGGATTTGCCTTCTTATTCCCAAATTTTGTATTCTGATGCAATGCAAAGAAGAGTTTGGACAGAGTAGCCATTATGAAATAAACAAAACAACAAATAGGCATTTGAAGCTTGGAAATCTACAGGTAACAAGACCAAGGTGAGTTTTTGTGTTTTGGAAAATAAAATGGAACACTTTGGCTGAGGTGACAGATATTAATTGCCTCCAAACTGAGTTTCACTGCAATTTCCAGGTTAATTCAGTCAGAATTCCACACGCAGTCAGCTGGAGTGTTGGATGAATCCGGGAACAGCCGGTTTCCTTGCAACTAAATCCAGCTCAATATCATTATGGTTTCTTGCATTTCTTGGCTTTTTTCTCATTTTTCTTATGTATCGTGGTTTGTAATGAATTTCCTGATGTGAGCTTTGGTTTTGAGGCTGGAATATGGAGTTCAGGGTACCGGAAGAATGGCCTTTTTCAATCAGGACTCAGCTGATTGCCTGCTCCAATTCTGGCTTGCTGTCATGGTTTTGGGAGCCTCAGCTGACTTTTGGTTTCTTGAGTGGAAATTTCCTAAATGTTTTCTGGGTCTGAGTTGGCTTTGCCTTCTACCTTCCGAAATTTTGTATGTTGATGCAATACAAGCAAGATTTTGGACAGAGTAGGCATTATGAAATAAAAAACACAACAAATAGGCGTTTGACGCTTTGAAATCTATAGGAAACATGACCAAAGTGAGTTTTTTTGTTTTGGAAAATAAAATGGAACACTTTGGCTGAGGTGACAGATATTAATTGTCTCCAAACCGAATTTCACTGCCATTTTGAGGTGAATTCAGTCAGAATCCCTATTCACTCAGCTGGGAGTTGTGGATGAATCTGGAAACAGCTGTTTACTTAGGAATAAATCAAGCCCAATATCACTAAGAAAACTTGCATTTCTTTGGCTTTTCTCTGATTTTTCCTATTTATCATGGTTTGAAATGAATTTTCTGATGTGAGCTTTGGTTTTGTGGCTGGCATATTGAGTTTAGGGCACAAGAGGAAGGTTCTTTTTCAATCAGGGCACAGCTGTTGGCGTGCTCCAATTCTGCCTTGCTGTCATTGTTTTGGGTGCCTTAGCTGACTTTTGTTTTCTTGAGCGGCAATTTCCTAAATGTTTTCTGTGTCTGAGAGGTTTTTGCCTTCTTCCTTCCCAAATTTTGTATTGTGACGCAATATAAACATGAGTTCAGACAGAATACCGATTATGAAATAAAAAACACAACAAATAGGCGTTTGAAGCTTAGAAATCTACAGGTAACATGACCAAGGTGAGTTTTTGTGTTTTGAAAAATCAAATGGAACACTTTGGCTGAGGTGACAGATATTAATTGCCTCCAAACTGAGGTTCACTGCGATTTTCCGGTTAATTCAGTCATATTTCCACAGGCAGTCAGCTGGAGGGGTGGATGAATCTGGGAACAGCCAATTTCCTTGCGACTCAATCAAGCCCAATATCATTATGGATTCTTGCATTTCTTTGGCTTTTTTCTTCGTTTTCTTATTTATCATGGTTTAAATGAATTTTCTGATGTGAGCTTTGGTTTTTAGGCTGCAATATGGAGTTCAGGGCACCGGAGGAATGGTCTTTTTCAAACAGGGCACAGCTGTTGGCCTGCTCCAATTCTGCCTTGCTGTCATTGTTTTGAGTGCCTCAGCCGATTTGTGGTTTTTTGAGCGGCAATTTCTTAAATGTTTTCTGGGTCTGAGTTGGTTTTGCCTTCTTCCTTCCCAAATTTTGTATTCTGACGCAATACAAACAAGAGTTTGTTTAAAGTAGCCATTATGAAGTAAAAAACACTACAAATAGGCGTTTTAAGCTTAGAAATCTACAGGTAACACGACCAAGGGGAGTTTTTGTGTTTTGGAAAATACAATGGAACACTTTGGCTAGGTGACAGATATTAATTGCCTCCAAACTGAGTTTCACTGCGATATTCAGGTTAATTCAGTCAGAATTCCACAGGCAGTCCGCTGAAGGGGTGGATGAATCCGGGAACAGCCGGTTTCCTTGCGACTAACTCAAGCCCAATATCATTATGGATTCTTGCATTTTTTGGCTTTTTTCTCCTTTTTCTTATTTATCATGGTTTGTAATGAATTTTCTGATGTGAGCTTTGGTTTTGAGGCTGGCATATTGAGTTCAGGGCACCGGAGGAATGGTCTTTTTCAAAAAGGGCACAGCTGTTGGCCTGCTCCAATTCTGGCTTGCTGTCATTGTTTTAAGTACCTCAGCCGATTTGTGGTTTCTTGAGCGGAAATTTTAAATGTTTTCTGGACAGAGTAGCCATTATGAAATAAAAAATACAACAAATAGGCGTTTGAACCTTAGAAATCTACAGGTAACACGAGCAAGGTGAGTGTTTGTGTTTTAGATAATAAAATGGTCTGAGGTGACAGATATTAATTGCCCGCAAACTGAGTTTCACTGCGATTTTCAGGTTAATTCTGTCAGAATTCCACAGGCAGTCCGCTGGAGGGGTGGATGAATCCAGGAACAGCCGGTTTCCTTGCAACTAAATCAAACCCAATATCATTATGGATTCTTGCATTTCTTTGGCTTTTTTCTCATTTTTCTTATTTGTAATGGTTTGTAATGCATTTTCTGATGTGAGCTTTGGTTTTGAGGCTGCAATATGGAGTTCAGGGCACCGGGGCAATGGGCTTTTTCAAACATGGCACAGCTGTTGGCCTGTTCCAATTCTGGCTTGCTGTCATCGTTTTGGATGCCTCAGAAGATTCGTGGTTTCTTGAGTGGCAATTTCATAAATGTTTTCTGTGTCTGAGTTGGATTTGCCTTCTTATTCCCAAATTTTGTATTCTGATGCAATGCAAAGAAGAGTTTGGACAGAGTAGCCATTATGAAATAAACAAAACAACAAATAGGCATTTGAAGCTTGGAAATCTACAGGTAACAAGACCAAGGTGAGTTTTTGTGTTTTGGAAAATAAAATGGAACACTTTGGCTGAGGTGACAGATATTAATTGCCTCCAAACTGAGTTTCACTGCAATTTCCAGGTTAATTCAGTCAGAATTCCACACGCAGTCAGCTGGAGTGTTGGATGAATCCGGGAACAGCCGGTTTCCTTGCAACTAAATCCAGCTCAATATCATTATGGTTTCTTGCATTTCTTGGCTTTTTTCTCATTTTTCTTATGTATCGTGGTTTGTAATGAATTTCCTGATGTGAGCTTTGGTTTTGAGGCTGGAATATGGAGTTCAGGGTACCGGAAGAATGGCCTTTTTCAATCAGGACTCAGCTGATTGCCTGCTCCAATTCTGGCTTGCTGTCATGGTTTTGGGAGCCTCAGCTGACTTTTGGTTTCTTGAGTGGAAATTTCCTAAATGTTTTCTGGGTCTGAGTTGGCTTTGCCTTCTACCTTCCGAAATTTTGTATGTTGATGCAATACAAGCAAGATTTTGGACAGAGTAGGCATTATGAAATAAAAAACACAACAAATAGGCGTTTGACGCTTTGAAATCTATAGGAAACATGACCAAAGTGAGTTTTTTTGTTTTGGAAAATAAAATGGAACACTTTGGCTGAGGTGACAGATATTAATTGTCTCCAAACCGAATTTCACTGCCATTTTGAGGTGAATTCAGTCAGAATCCCTATTCACTCAGCTGGGAGTTGTGGATGAATCTGGAAACAGCTGTTTACTTAGGAATAAATCAAGCCCAATATCACTAAGAAAACTTGCATTTCTTTGGCTTTTCTCTGATTTTTCCTATTTATCATGGTTTGAAATGAATTTTCTGATGTGAGCTTTGGTTTTGTGGCTGGCATATTGAGTTTAGGGCACAAGAGGAAGGTTCTTTTTCAATCAGGGCACAGCTGTTGGCGTGCTCCAGTTCTGCTTGCTGTCATTGTTTTGGATTCCTTAGCTGATTTGTGGATTCTTTTTCTGCAGTTTCCTAAATGTTTTCTGGGTCTGAGTCGGATTTGCCTTCTTATTCCCAAATTTTGTATTCTGACGCAATACAAGCAAGATTTTGGACAGAGTAGCCATTATGAAAGAAAAAAAAAACACAGTAAATTGCCCTTTCAGGATTAGAAGTCTACAGGCAACACGACTAAGATGAGTTTTTGTGTTTTGGAAAATGACATGGAACACTTCTGCTGAGGGGACAGATACTAATTCCCTCCAAATTGAGTGTGAGTGCGATTTTGAGGTGAATTGAGTCAGAATTCCAAAGTCAGTCTGTGGAAGGGGGGGATGAATCCGGAAACAGTCTGTTTGCTTCTATCTAAATCCAGCCAAATACCACAAAGGACTCTTGAATTACTTTGGCTTTCTCAGATTTCCCTTTTTTATCATTGTTTGTAATGATTTTTTTTTTGTGAGCTTTGGTTTTGAGGCTGGAATATGGAGTTCAGGGCACTGGATTAATGGTCTAGTTCAATCAGGGCACAGCTGTTGGCTTGCTCCAATTCTGGCTTGCTTTCAAGGTTTTGGGTGCCTCAGCCCATTTGTGGTTTCTTGAGCGGCAATTTCCTACATGTTTTCTGGCTCTGAGTAGGTTTTGCCTTCTTCCTTCCCAAATTTTGTATTCTGGCGTAATACAAACAAGAGTTTGGACAGAGTAGCCATTATGAAATAAAAAACACAACAAATATGCGTTTGAAGCTTATATATGTACTGGTCACTAGACCAAGGTATGATTTTTTGTTTTCGAAATTAAAATTGAACACTCTGGCTGAGGTGACAGATATTAATTGCCTCCAAAACCGAGTTTCACTGCGATTTTCAGATTAATTCAGTTAATTCAGTTAGGATTTCACAGGCTTGCATTTCTTTGGCTTTTTCTCATTTCCCTTATTTATCATGGTTTGTAATGAATTTTCTGATGTGAGCTTTGGTTTTGAGGCTGGAATATGGAGTTCAGGGTACTGGAGGAATGGTCTTTTTCAAACAGGGCACAGCTGTTGGCTTGCTCCAATTCTGGCTTGCTGTCATTGTTTTGGGTGCCTCAGCTCAATTTTGATTTGTTGAGCGGCAATTTCCTAAATGTTTTCTTGGTCTGATTTGGTTTTGCCTTCCTCCTTCCCAAATTTTGTATTCTGACGCCATACAAACATGAGTTTGAGCAGAGTACCGATTATGAAATACAAAACACAACAAATGGGCATTTGAAGCTTAGAAATCTACAGGTTACATGACCAAGGTGAGTTTTTGTGTTTTGGAAAAAAAAATGTTACACTTTGGCTGAGGTCACAGATATTAATTGACTCCAAACTGAGTTTCACTGCGATTTTCAGGGTAATTCAGTCAGAATTCCACAGGCAGACAGCTGGGAGGTGTGGATGAATCTGGAAACAGCCGTTCACATGGCAATAAATCAAGCCCAATATTACTAAGAACTCCTGCATTTTTTTGGCTTTTTTCTCTTTTGTCGTATTTATCATGGTTTGTAATGAATTTTCTTATGTGAGCTTTGGTTTTGAGGCTGGCATATGGAGTTCAGGGCACAAGAGGAAGGTTCTTTTTCAATCAGGGCACAGCTGTTGTCTTTCTCCAATTCTGGCTTGCTGTCAATGTTGTGGGTTCCTCAGCTGACTTTTGGTTTCTTGAGTGGCAATTTCCTAAAGGTTTTCTGGGTCTGAGTTGGTTTTGCCTTCTTCCTTCCCAAATTTTGTATTCTGACGCAATACAAACAAGAGTTTGGACAGAGTAGCAATTATGAAATAAAAAACAAAACAAATAGGCATTTGAAGTTTTGAAATCTACAGGTAAGAAGACTAAGGTGAGTTTTTGGGTTTTGGAAGATAAAATGGAACACTTTGGCTGAGGTGACAGATATTAATTGTCTCCAAACCGAGTTTCACTGCGATTTTTTTGTTAATTCATTCAGAAACCAAATACACTCAGTTGGGAGGTGTGGATGAATCTGGAAACAGCCGTTTACATGGCAACAAATCAAGCCCAATATTACTAAGAACTCCTGCATTTCTTTGGCTTTTTTCTCATTTTTCTTCTTTATCATGGTTTGTAATGAATTTTCTGATGTGAGCTTTGGTTTTGAGGCTGGTATATTGAGCTCAGGGCACAAGAGGAATGTTCTTTTTCAATCAGGGCACAGCTGTTGGCTTGCTCCAATTCTGGATTGCTGTCATTGTTTTGGGTGCCTCAGCCGATTTGTGGTTTCTTGAGCGGCAATTTCCTAAATGTTTTCTGGGTCTGAGTCGGTTTGGCCTTCTTATTCCCAAATTTTGTATTCTGAATCAATACAAGCAAGATTTTGGCAGAGTAGCCATTATGAAAGAAAAAAAAATACACAGGAAATTGCCCTTTCAGGATTAGAAATCTACAGGCAACTCGACCAAGATGAGTTTCTGTGTTTTGGAAAATGACATGGAACACTTCTGCTTAGGGGACAGTTTCTAATTCCCTCCAAATTGAGTGTGAGTGCAATTTTGAGGTGAATTCAATCAGAATTCCAAGGTCTGTCTGTGGAAGGGGGGGATGAATCCGGAAACAGCCAGTTTCTTTGTGTCTAAATCCAGCCAAATACCACAAAGGACTCTTGAATTTCTTTGGCTTTCTCAGATTTCCCTTATTTATCGTGGTTTGTAATGAATTTTCTGATGGGAACTTTGGTTTTGAGGCTGCAATATGGAGTTCAGGGCACCGGATCAATGGTCTTTTTCAAACAGGGCACAGCTGTTGGCTTGCTCCAATTCTGTCTTGCTTTCAAGGTTTTGGGTGCCTCAGCTGATTTGTGGTTTCTTGAGCGGCAATTTCCTAAATGTTTTCTGGGTCTGAGTTGGTTTTGCCTTGTTCCTTTCCAAATTTTGTATTCTGACGTAATACAAACAAGAGTTTCAGCAGAGTAGCCATTATGAAATAAAAAACACAACAAATATGCGTTTGAAGTTATATATGTACAGGTAACACGAGCAAGGTAAGTTTTTGTGTTTTCGAAAGTAAAATTGAACACTCTGGCTGAGGTGACAGATATTAATTGCCTCCAAAACCGAGTTTCACTGCGATTTTTTTGTTAATTCATTCAGAAACCAAACACACTCAGTTGGGAGGTGTGGATGAATCTGGAAACAGCCGTTTACATGGCCATAATTCAAGCCCAATATCCCTAAGAACTCCTGCATTTCTTTGGCTTTTTTCTCATTTTTCTTCTTTATCATGGTTTGTAATGAATTTTCTGATGTGAGCTTTGGTTTTGAGGCTGGTATATTGAGTTCAGGGCACAAGAGGAAGGTTCTTTTTCAATCAGGGCACAGCTGTTGTCTTTCTCCAATTCTGGCTTGCTGTCATTGTTGTGGGTTCTTCAGCTGACTTTTGGTTTCTTGAGTGGCAATTTCCTAAATGTTTTCTGGGTCTGAGTTGGTTTTGCCTTCTTCCTTCCCAAATTTTGTATTCTGACGCAATACAAACAAGAGTTTGGACAGAGTAGCAATTATGAAAAAAAAAAACAAAACAAATAGGCATTTGAAGTTTTGAAATCTACAGGTAAGAAGACTAAGGTGAGTTTTTGAGTTTTGGAAGATAAAATGGAACACTTTGGCTGAGGTGACAGATATTAATTGCCTCCAAACCGAGTTTCACTGCGATTTTCAGGTTAATTCAGTCAGAAACCACAGACATTCAGCTGGGAGGTGTGGATGAATCTGGAAACAGCTGTTCACATGGCAATAAATCAAGCCCAATATTACTAAGAACTCCTGCATTTCTTTGGCTTTTTTCTCATTTTTCTTATTCATCCTGGTTTGTAATGAATTTTCTGATGTGAGCTTTGGTTTTGAGGCTGGTATATTGAGTTCAGGGCACAAGAGGAAGGTTCTTTTTCAATCAGGGCACAGCTGTTGGCTTGCTCCAATTCTGGCTTGCTGTCATTGTTTTGGGTGCCTCAGCCGATTTGTGGTTTCTTGAGCGGCAATTTCCTAAATGTTTTCTGGGTCTGAGTCGGTTTTGCCTTCTTATTCCCAAATTTTGTATTCTGATGCAATACAAGCAAGATTTTGGCAGAGTAGCCATTATGAAAGAAAAAAAAAAAAAAAACACAGCAAATTGACCTTTCAGGATTAGAAATCTACAGGCAACGCGACCAACATGAGTTTCTGTGTTTTGGAAAATGACATGGAACACTTCTGCTGAGGGGACAGATTCTAATTCCCTCCAAATTGAGTGTGAGTGCGATTTTGAGGTGAATTCAATCAGAATTCCAAGGTCTGTCTGTGGAAGGGGGGGATGAATCCGGAAACAGCCAGTTTCCTTCTGTCTAAATCCAGCCAAATACCACAAAGGACTCTTGAATTTCTTTGGCTTTCTCAGATTTCCCTTATTTATCATGGTTTGTAATGAATTTTCTGATGGGAGCTTTGGTTTTGAGGCTGCAATATGGAGTTCTGGGCACTGGATTAATGGTCTTGTTCAATCAGGGCACAGCTGTTGGCTTGCTCCAATTCTGTCTTGCTTTCAAGGTTTTGGGTGCCTCAGCTGATTTGTGGTTTCTTGAGCGGCAATTTCCTAAATGTTTTCTGGGTCTGAGTTGGTTTTGCCTTCTTCCTTCCCAAATTTAGTATTCTGATGCAATGCAAAGAAGAGTTTGTACAGAGTAGCCATTATGAAATAAACAACACAACAAATAGGCGTTTCAAGATTTTAAATCTGCAGGTAACACGACCAAAGTGAGTTTTTTTGTTTTGGAAAATAAAATGGAAAACTTTGGCTGAGGTGACAGATATTAATTGCCTGCAAACGGAGTTTCACTGTGATTTTCGGGTTCATTCTGTGAGAATTCCACAGGCAGTCAGCTTTAGGCGTGGATGAATCTGGGAACTGCTGGCTTCCTTGCGACTAAATCAAGCCCAATATCATTATGGATTCTTGCATTTCTTTGGCTTTTTTTCTGATTTTTCTTATTTATCATTGTTTGTAATGAATTTTCTGATGTGAGCTTTGGTTTTGAGGCTGCAATATGGAGTTCAGGGCACAAGAGGAAGGTTCTTTTTCAATCAGGGCACAGCTGTTGTCTTGCTGCAATTCTGCTTGCTATCATTGTTTTGGGTGCCTCAGCTGATTTGTGGATTCTTGTGTTGCACTTTCCTAAATGTTTTCTGGGTCTGAGTCGGATTTGCCTTCTTATTCCCAAATTTTGTATTCTGATGCAACATAAGCAAGATTTTGTACAGAGTAGCCATTATGAAAGAAAAAAAAAAAAAAACACAGCAAATTGCCCTTTCAGGATTAGAAATCTATAGGCAACACGACCAAGATGAGTTTCTGTGTTTTGGAAAATGACATGGAACCCTACTGCTGAGGGGACAGATTCTAATTCCCTCCAAATTGAGTGTGCGTGCGATTTTGAGGTGAATTCAATCAGAATTCCAAAGTCTGTCTGTGGAAGGGGGGGGGATGAATCCGGAAACAGCCAGTTTCCTTCTGTCTAAATCCAGCCAAATACCACAAAGGACTCTTGAATTTCTTTGGCTTTCTCAGATTTCCCTTATTTATCATGGTTTCTAATGAATTTTCTGATGTGAGCTTTGGTTTTGAGGATGGAATATGGAGTTCAGGGCACTGGATTAATGGTCTTGTTCAATCAGGGCACAGCTGTTGGCTTGCTCCAATTCTGTCTTGCTTTCAAGGTTTTGGGTGCCTCAGCCGATTTGTGGTTTCTTGAGCGGCAATTTCCTAAATGTTTTCTGGGTCTGAGTTGGTTTTCCCTTCTTCCTTCCCACATTTTGTATTCTGACGCAATACAAACAAGAGTTTGGACAGAGTAGCCATCATGAAATAAAAAAAAAAAAAAAACAACAAATTAGCGTTTGAAGCTTATGAATCTAAGGGTAACACGACCAAGGTGAGTTTTTGTGATTTGGAAAATCAAATGCAAAACTTTGGCTGAGGTGACTGATATTATTGCCTCCAAACTGAGTCTTACTGCGATTTTCAGGTTAATTCAGTCGGAATTCCACAGGCAGTCAGCTGGAACTGTGGATGAATCCGGGAACAGCCGGTTTCCTTGCAGCTAAATCAAGCCCACTATCATTATGGATTCTTGCATTTCTTTGGCTTTTTCTCCATTTTCTTATTTATCATGGTTTGTAATGAATTTTCTGATGTGAGCTTTGGTTTTGAGGCTGGTATATTGAGTTCAGGGCACAAGAGGAAGGTTCTTTTTCAATCAGGGCACAGCTGTTGGCTTGCTCCAATTCTGGCTTGCTGTCATTGTTTTGGGTGCCTCAGCCGATTTGTGGTTTCTTGAGCGGCAATTTCCTTAATGTTTTCTGGGTCTGAGTCGGTTTTGCCTTCTTATTCCCATATTTTGTATTCTGATGCAATACAAGCAAGATTTGGACAGAGTAGCCATTATGAAAGAAAAAAAAAACACAGAAATTGCCCTTTCAGGATTAGAAATCTGCTGGCAACATGATCAAGATTAGTTTCTGTGTTTTGGAAAATGACATGGAACCCTTCTGCTGAGGGGACAGATTCTAATTCCCTCCAAATTGAGTGTGAGTGCAATTTTGAGGTGAAATCAATCAGAATTCCAAAGTCAGTCAGTGGAAGGGGGGGATGAATCTTTAAACAGCCAGTTTCCTTGTGTCTAAATCCAGCCAAATATCACTAAGAACTCGTGCATTTCTTTGGCTTTTGTCTCATTTTTCTGATTTATCATGGTTTGTAATGAATTTTCTGATGTGAGCTTTGGTTTTGAGGCTGGTATATTGAGTTCAGGGCACTGGATCAATGGTCTTTTTCAAACAGGACACAGCTGTTGGCTTGTTGCAATTCTGGCTTGCTGTCATTGTTTTGCGTGCCTCAGCTGTTTTTGGTTTCTTTAGTGGCAATTTCCTACATGTTTTCTGGGTCTGAGTTGGTTTTGCCTTCTTCCTTCCCAAATTTTGTATTCTGACGTAATACAAACAAGAGTTTGGACAGAGTAGCCATTATGAAATAAAAAACACAACAAATATGCGTTTGAAGCTTATATATGTACATGTAACACGAGCAAGGTAAGTTTTTGTGTTATCAAAAGTAAAATTGAACACTCTGGCTGAGGTGACAGATATTAATTGCCTCCAAAACCGAGTTTCACTGCGATTTTTTTGTTAATTCAGTCAGAAACCACAGACACTCAGCTGGGAGGTGTGGATGAATCTGGAAACAGCCGTTTACATGGCAATAAATCAAGCCCAATATTACTAAGAACTCCTGCATTTCTTTGGCTTTTTTCTCATTTTTGTTATTTTTCATGGTTTGTAATGAATTTTCTGATGTGAGCTTTGGTTTTGATGCTGGTATATTGAGCTCAGGGCACAAGAGGAAGGTTCTTTTTCAATCAGGGCACAGCTGTTGGCTTGCTCCAATTCTGGCTTGCTGCCATTGTTGTAGGTTCCTCAGCTGACTTTTGGATTCTTGAGTGGCAATTTCCTAAATGTTTTCTGGGTCTGAGTTGGTTTTGCCTTCTTCCTTGCCAAATTTTGTATTCTGACGCAATACAAACAAGAGCTTGGGCAGAGTAGCCATTATGAAATAAAAAACAAAACAAATAGGCATATGAAGTTTTGAAATCTACAGGTAAGAAGACTAAGGTGAGTTTTTGAGTTTTGGAAGATAAAATGGAACACTTTGGCTGAGGTGACAGATAATAATTGCCTCCAAACCAAGTTTCACTGCGATATTCAGGTTAATTCAGTCAGAAACCACAGATACTCAGCTGGGAGGTGTGGATGAATCTGGAAACAGCCGTTTACATGGCAATAAATCAAGCCCAATATTACTAAGAACTCCTGCATTTCTTTGGCTTTTTTCTCATTTTTCTTATTTATCATGGTTTGTAATGAATTTTCTGATGTGAGCTTTGGTTTTGAGGCTGGTATATTGAGCTCAGGGCACAAGAGGAAGGTTCTTTTTCAATCAGGGCACAGATGTTGTCTTGCTGCAATTCTGCTTGCTGTCATTGTTTTGGGTGCCTCAGCCGATTTGTGGTTTCTTGAGCGGCAATTTCCTAAATGTTTTCTGGGTCTGAGTCGGTTTTGCCTTCTTCCTTCCCAAATTTTGTATTCTGATGCAATACAAGCAAGATTTTGGCAGAGTAGCCATTATGAAAGAAAAAAAAAAAACACAGCAAATTGCCCTTTCAGGATTAGAAATCTACAGGCAACTCGACCAAGATGAGTTTCTGTGTTTTGGAAAATGACATGGAACACTTCTGCTGAGGGGACAGATTCTAATTCCCTCCAAATTGAGTGTGAATGCGATTTTGAGGTGAATTCAATCAGAATTCCAAAGTCTGTCTGTGGAAGGGGGGGATGAATCTTTAAACAACCAGTTTCTTTGTGTCTAAATCCAGCCAAATACCACAAAGGACTCTTGAATTTCTTTGGCTTTCTCAGATTTCCCTTATTTATCATGGTTTGTAATGAATTTTCTGATGTGAGCTTTGGTTTTGAGGCTGGCATATTGAGTTCAGGGCACAAGAGGATGGTTCTTTTTCAATCAGGGCACAGCTGTTGTCTTGCTGCAATTCTGCTTGCTGTCATTGTTTTGGGTGCCTCAGCTGATTTGTGGATTCTTGTGTTCCAGTTTCCTAAATGTTTTCTAGGTCTGAGTCGGATTTGCCTTCTTATTCCCAAATTTTGTATTCTGATGCAACATAAGCAAGATTTGGACAGAGTAGCCATTATGAAAGAAAAAAAAACACAGCAAATTGCCCTTTCAGGATTAGAAATCTATAGGCAACACGACCAAGATGAGTTTCTGTGTTTTGGAAAATGACATGGAACCCTTCTGCTGAGCGGACAGATTCTAATTCCCTCCAAATTGAGTGTGAGTGCGATTTTGAGGTGAATTCAATCAGAATTCCAAGGTCTGTCTGTGGAAGGGGGGGATGAATCTGGAAACAGCCAGTTTTTTTGTGTCTAAATCCAGCCAAATACCAAAAAGGACTCTTGAATTTCTTTGGCTTTCTCAGATTTCCCTTTTTTATCATGGTTTCTAATGAATTTTCTGATGTGAGCTTTGGTTTTGAGGATGGAATATGGAGTTCAGGGCACTGGATTAATGGTCTTGTTCAATCAGGGCACAGCTGTTGGCTTGCTCCAATTCTGTCTTGCTTTCAAGGTTTTGGGTGCCTCAGCCGATTTGTGGTTTCTTGAGCGGCAATTTCCTAAATGTTTTCTGGGTCTGAGTTGGTTTTCCCTTCTTCCTTCCCACATTTTGTATTCTGACGCAATACAAACAAGAGTTTGGACAGAGTAGCCATCATGAAATAAAAAAAAAAAAAAAACAAATTAGCGTTTGAAGCTTATGAATCTAAGGGTAACATGACCAAGGTGAGTTTTTGTGATTTGGAAAATCAAATGGAACACTTTGGCTGAGGTGACTGATATTATTGCCTCCAAACTGAGTCTTACTGCGATTTTCAGGTTAATTCAGTCAGAATTCCACAGGCAGTCAGCTGGAGGGGTGGATGAATCCGGGAACAGCCGGTTTCCTTGCAACTAATTCAAGCCACTATGATTATGGATTCTTGCATTTCTTTGGCTTTTTTCTCTTTTTTCTTATTTATGATGATTTGTAATGAATTTTCTGATGTGAGCTTTGGTTTTGAGGCTGGCATATTGAGTTCAGGGCACAAGAGGAAGGTTCTTTTTCAATCAGGGCACAGCTGTTGGCTTGCTCCAATTCTGGCTTGCTGTCATTGTTTTGGGAACCTCAGCCGATTTGTGGTTTCTTGAGCGGCAATTTCCTTAATGTTTTCTGGGTCTGAGTCGGTTTTGCCTTCTTATTCCCATATTTT
>NW_027208277.1:0-15420 GCF_964237555.1 Oryctolagus cuniculus
AGGTCTGAGCTCCTGGCTTCAGCCCCGCCCCGCCCCAGCTGTTACAGGTATTAGGGTAGTGAACCACTAGGTGGAAGATTCATTCTCTCTCTCTCCCTCCCTCCCTCCCTCCCTCCCTCCCCTCCCCTCCCTCCCTCTCTCTCTCTCCCTATCTTTCAAATAAATAAAAAAGTTTAAGTGAGCATTTTTAAACAGGGATGTCCTTGCCCGGGGGTGGGGATGGCAGTACCGTTGCGTCTTTTGCAGTCTCTTCTGTTCTTTAAGACTCCGCTCCCGGCTGCAAGTACAGAATGTGACCTCCCCACCCGCCCCGCCCTGGAAGCTGTGGCCCCGAATCCCGAGGAAAGAACTTTTAGTCACTAGACCAGAACCAGAGGTGACGCGGATGTTTGAACTGGATGCCACAATCAGTCATTTAAATGCATCAAGCAGCATAGAAGAAAAGCTAGATGGAAGGAGTGAACAAATGTGAAGTTCCAGAGTGAAAAGCTACTTCCAGGGGCTGGTGTTGCGGCACAGCCGGTTAAACTCACTCGGATGTCTGCTTTGCAGAGAACCAGGAGTGCCTCAGTGGAGCCCAGCTACTCTAGCTTCATGCTGATTCACAGGGGAGGCAGCGGGTGATGGCCCAGGTACTTGGGTTCCTGCACAGATGAAGGAGACTTTGGTGGAGTTCTGGGCTCCTGGCTTCAGCCTGGCCCAGCCCTGGCAGTTGCAGGCATTTGGGGAGTGACCTGTTACGGTGGCTAGGCAGACATGTGCAAGAGGGGCCGAAGACACTGGGAAGAAGATGAGAATGTTTAAAGAACATGAGGAGGGGCCAGCGCTGTGGGCGTAGCGGGTAAAGCCGCCGCCTGCAGTGCCTGCATCCCATGTGGGCGCTGGTTCAAGTCCCAGCGGCTCCACCTCTGATCCAGCTCTCTGCTATGGCCTGGGAAAGCAGGAGAAGATGGCCCAAGTCCTTGGGCCCCTGCGGCCACGTGGGAAACCTGGAGGAAGCTCCTGGCTTCTGGCTTCGGATCAGCGCAGCTCTGGCCATTGCAGCCAATTTGGTAGTGAACCAGCAGATAGAAGACCTCTCTCTCTCTCTCTCTCTCTCTCTCTCTCTCTCCCCCTCTTTGCCACTCCTAATCTGTAACTCTGACTTTAGAATAAATAAATCTTAGGCCGGTGCCCACGGCTCACTAGGCTAATCCTCCACCTTGCGGTGCCGGCACACCGGGTTCTAGTCCCGGTCGGGGTGCCGGATTCTGTCCCGGTTGCCCCTCTTCCAGGCCAGCTCTCTGCTTGTGGCCAGGGAGTGCAGTGGAGGATGCCCCAAGTCCTTGGGCCCTGCACCCCATGGGAGACCAGGATAATTACCTGGCTCCTGGCTTCGGATCAGCGCGGTGCGCCGGCCACAGCACGCCGGCCGCAGCGGCCATTGGAGGGTGAACCAACGGCAAAGGAAGACCTTTCTTTCTGTCTCTCTCTCTCACTGTCCACTCTGCCTGTAAAAAAATAAATCAATAAATCTTTTTTTTTTTTTTTAACATAAAGAACACGAGGAAACAAGCCCCCGAAGCAGAGCAGCCATTGCACCTGCCCTCACTGCCCTTGTTCAGTAGCCCTGTTAGCCGGGGTCCCGCCCTCTCCCTGGGAGTAGCTCAGGGAAACCCCCTGCCCTGCACCAAGGAGACAGGTAGGACCGATAACACTGCTGATAACTTCCTGGGAGGATTTTCGGGAACTCCACATCCAGAAATCCCCTACCCACCGTTTCCCAGAAGGGTGTGGGGTGGGGGAAGCAACGGGGGACCCACACTCACTACCAGGGCAGGTACATGCTCCGCCCTTGTCTGGGACGCCTGCCTGGCATGGCTGCTCTGCTCTCTTCACTGCCTCATGCTGCCTGGTTGACCACTGCACGCCGTCTCACATCTGAATCCTTCCTTGAGCAGAGACAAGAGCCCCTGAGCAGCCCATCTCCAGTGACTGCCTCTGCGTCTCTCCCTCTCTCGGTCACTCTGCTTTTCAAATGAAATAAATAAATCTTGGGGCCAGCGGTGTGGTGCTGTGGGGTAAGCCACTGCTTGCGATGTCAACATCCCGTATCAGAGCACCTGCTCGAGCCCCGGATGCCCCACTTCACATAAAGGTCCCAGCTAATGCGCAAGGGAAGGCAGTAGAAGGTGGCCCACGAGCCTGGGTCCCTGCCACTGATATGGGAGACCCGGATGGAGTTCTTGGCTCCTTGTATTGGCTTGGCCCAATCTTGGCTGTTGCAACAATCTGGGGAGTAAACCAGTGGATGAAGGCTCTCCCTCTCCCTCTCCCTCACCTCCTCCCCTCCCTCTCCTCCTCCCCTCCCTCTCCTCCTCCCCCTCCCCCTGTCTCATTCTATCATTCTGCCTTACAAATAAATAAATCTTTAAAAATAAATGTCTTTGGGCCCAGCGCCGTGGCGCAGTAGGTTAATCTTCCGCCTGTGGTGCCGGCATCCCATATGGGCACCGGTTCTAGTCCCAGCTGCTCCTCTTCCAATCCAGCTCTCTGCTGTGGCCTGGGAAAGCAATGGAGGATGGCCCAAATCCTTGGGCTCTGGCACCCGCATAGGAGACTGGAAAGAGGCACCTGGATCCTGGCTTTGGATTGGCTTAGCTCCAGCTGTTGCGGCCATTTGGGGAGTGAACCAGCAGAGGGAAGACCTTTCTCTGTCTCTCCCTCTCACTGTCTGTAATTCTACCTCTCAAATAAATAATATATAAAATCTTTTAAAAATATCTTTAAAAATACACCCATTGTTCCCTATAATGGGGAAGAGGTTTGTGTTCAAACTTAACATTTTTATAACGACTGAGACTTCTCCCGCAGACCACACTCCCTCTTCCTTTGCAATCATCTGATAAAGTGTTTATCGCCTGGGGGCCTCCATGTATTTTTTAAAAGATTTGTTTATTTGAAAGTCAGAGTTACAGAAAGAGAGACAAAGAGAGATAAATCTTCCATCTGCTGGTTCACTCCCCAAATGGCCTCAATGTCCAGGGCTGGACCAGGCTGACACCAGGATCCAGGAGCTTCATCCGTGTCTCCCACTTGGGTGCACGGGCCCAAGCACTTGGAAAGTCCCAGGCACATCAACAGGGAGCTGGATCAGAAGTGGGGCAGCTGGGACTTGAACTGGTGCCCACATGGGATGCCGGCACTGCAGATGGCAACTTTATCTGCTAAGCCACAGCACCGACCCCTTTTGTTTTAATCAGGAAGCATGCTGGCTGGGTTTAATGGAAAGAAATACTAGGGAGTGTACACCTGCTAGACCAGACGGGCGACCTGGAAAAGCACTGAGGACATAGTCTGTATCCAACTGGGGCTCGTAAGAGAATGCGGTCCAGTTCTTTGTGCTGTTCCTCCTCCCACCCCCTCCTGGACAGAGGGCTTGCTGGCTGTGACGTGGGCACAGTTCCTCCCAAGGTCTTATTGCCCAGTGCTGTCAGGCTGGGGAGCCCACCTGGTGCCTGGCAGAGGGTATTTCCCTAGGGGGTCTTCCTTGATGAAAGGCTGGGACCACCCACAAAGTTTTTCAGGCCCCTCACCTCCACGTCTCATTTGTTAAGTGCAGGGAGCCCTGGGGACTCTCACCAGCCCCACTGCAGCCTGTGAGCCCCTGTGTTAGCAGGAGAGGACTTGGGAAAGCTGCTGGGGGGAGCTCAGGGCCCGAGAGCCACTTGGCACTGCCAGGAGTCCTCTGAGGAGCTGGGCGTGGAGCAGGCCAGCCTGGGGACTAGACCCACTGCTCGTGTGGGCTCTGGCCACAGTCAGTCCCCAGGAGGGAGGCTGCAGCCCCTCCAGGGCGCACTGGCCCTCACGTCGCACACTGCACTGGTCTGCAGAGGCCTCAGGGCCAGGACAGGGTGCAGCTGCGTTTCTGGAGCTCAGGGCGGCTCCTGTATTTCTCGCAGGTCTCGGAGTCACGGTGGGGCCCCTGAGCTGTGTGTGTCCGGACAGGATGCATCCTCAGAACACGCCCGGGGCCCGTGGGTGCTTCCTGGTGGAGCAGTGATGGTTGACAAGAACGCTTTCCCACTGGGAGCCCAGAAGAGCCTGCCTGGTGCCTGGCCAGGGGTGGGTGATGGGAGGAGGTGCCAGTGACAGCATCCCCTTGTTTTTTGACAAGGATCGAACCTTCTAAGAAATGACAAGGCTCTTTCACGCCTGAAGAATAACTGGATGTGACATTAACTTGGCCACTGGACGATGACGGGTTGTATTGGCAGTTATTATTTATCATGGGTTTATCTGTTTTTTCCCTTCAAGTCTAGCAGTCTACAAAAGTACTCGATTGGCCACTAGATGGCAGTCTGACACAAAGAATGAACCTTGGGCTTGCCGCGTCCGCCGCCTCCCCCACACTTGTCCAAAAACCAGGTTTATCGGCTGCCTCAGACAATCGCAGCCCTTGTGAGTGACTGGGACCTCGGACATCCGGGAGTAGGGTTCTTTCCGTACACGCCGTGTAACTGGATTTTCACCATCACCCGCAGGTCACACCGTGCAGAGTGAAGAGGTTTAACGAAGGTGGGGGTTAAAGGCCGCGGGGAGCGCGGGGAGCGCGGCCGCTGCGGGACAGGGCTGCACCCGCCGCCACACGGGGTCTGACTTTCGCCCGCTGGCCGCGAAGCGGGCGTGAGCGCCTGGGCATCTGCTCGGAAGTCGTGCCCGACGCAGGGCAGCTGCTGCCCGTCGGGTTCCTTTATCCACTTGGAGGACACAGAGTGACCAGCCGGTGACACTTGTGGGGTACAAGTGACGCAGGAGCCACCCGATTGCAATCTCCCCTGTTCTTCGCGCGGTGTGCAGCAGAAGCCGCAGGCCAGGCGCACGGCCGAGCAGGGTTCCCGCGGGCCGGGCACAGCCCTGAGCGTCCGCAGGGAGGCGCGCAAACCCCGCGAGTGCGGGGCCGAGGAAAGCCCAGGCTCCCGCGGGGGCTGGCCTGGCGCCCGGACGGCGGTGGGCACGGAGCCGCCGTGGGAGCGCTGGCGAGGCAGAGGCTAGGGGCCGGGCGCGCAGCTCCCCCCCTCCCCGCCGATCTCCCGGAGCTAAAATTGCGCGGGGGACACCCCTTGAGCGCCGCCGCCGTGCTCTTTCTGGGTGGGACCCTTGCCCTTGCCTGCTGGGCGCCGAGGGTCCGGGCAGGTGGTCGCCCCGCGCGATGGCCGGCAGAGGGGCCGCGCTGTGGGGGCTCCCGGTCACCGACGCCGTATCTGTAAATTGCCCCCGAAGCCCTTCCTTCTTCCTTTGTTATTTTAAATTAGGTCATTGATCAGCAACATGGATCAGAAAGAAATCACGCCTTGTTGGCCACATTCTTGGAGGAAGATCCCTGGTGTGCATTCTCATTAATTACTGCGCTGGGCCCGCGTTGGAAGAGGGGGGTGCCAGTCGTTGGGGGAGGGGAAGACTCGCAGGCCTGCAGACCCCCGGGCTGCTGAGCCGAGGAGGAGGACCTGTGCCCGGGAGCAAGGACCCTTTGCAGCGGGCACAGGCAAGGCCCTGTCCAGGGCGCTGGTGACACGGGCGCCTGGGCTGAGGGTAGGGGCGGAGACAGAGCCCATGGTCGACCCCACTCAGATCTCGTCTCCTGGAACCCCATGCTCTGCCCCCATTATGAGAAAACATCAAGTTCCAGGGGCTGCCCTGGTCTGGGAAGGCGCAGCCGGCCTGGCCATGGTGTGTGCTGGAGCGGCTGGATCCCCGGACACTAAGCCGGGAGTCCCTGCCCTCTGACCCTGCAACTGTTCAGGGCCTTCCACTGCCGTCCAGCTGTCCTGAGGGAACTTGACTCCTGGGCACCGCCCCAACTCCTTCCACTTCCCAGTGGCCCATTTGACTTTGGATCCATTTAGGGGAATTTTCAGCCCAAATCACCATTATAATAACCAGGTGTGGGTGTTAGTGGTAGCAAAATATCAAGAAGTTGGGTTTAGGTGAGTTCAAAAGGGAGTGTGGGGCCCAGCGCTGTGGCTTAGTAGGTAAATATTCCGCCTGTAACTCCAGCATCCCTACCCTCCACTTCTGATCCAGCTCCCTGCCATGGCCTGGGGAAAAAGTAGAAGATGGCCCAAGTCCTTGGGCCCCTGCACCCTTGCAGGAGACCGGGAAGAAGCTCCTGGCTCCTGGTTTTGGATTGGCCCAGCCCTGGCTGTTGCAGCCATTTGGGAAGTGAACCAGTGGTTGGGAGACCTCTGTCTCTGTCTTTTTCCTTTTTCTGTATATGATTTTCCAATTAATAAATAAATCTTTTTAAAAAAGGAATGTGTTCCTGTATCGTCAATTTGGGGTCAAACATCGGGTGATTGAGAGAAGGAGAGAGGATTCCTGCTTCCCTGAGATTTTTCTTAATGTTTTGTGTGTGTGTGTGTGTGTGTGAGAGAGAGAGAGAGAGAGAGAGCTCCCATCCTCTTGTTCACTCCCCAAGTGCTCACAAGGGCTGGGGCTAGGCCGGGTCAAAGCCTGGAGCTGGCTGAGTCTGGGTCTCCCATGAGGGTGACAGGGACCCAAACACCTGGCCATCACTGCTGCCTCCTGGGATTCATATCAGGGCTGGAAGCAAATCCAGGCTTGCCGGTGGGGCATGTCTTAACCACCAGGCCAAAGACTTGCCTGAAGTTTAAAAAATGAAATAATCAGTAAGCTACTGCAGATAATGTTGGCATGCCCGCCCAGTGGCAGGCGGCTGGACCAGTTGGTGTGCAAGGTTCCCCTCAGCTTGAGGCCTTGAAGGGGCTGTGCTACACGGCAAACCTGGACTCCGGACCTCCCGACGGCACTGGTCTCATATGTGGGGACCCCAAGTCCCCGGGAGCTGTATTTGGAGGGGGGCTCTCTGGGAGGTAGTAAGGTTTCCGTGAAGGGTTAGACACAGACGCTGTTCTCTCTGTGCTGTGGGGGAGGACACGAGGAGAAGGCGGCCATCTGCCAGCCAGCAAGAGAGCCCCAGACCCCCAACCATGCTGGGGCCCTGACCCCCAGCTGCCCAGAACCGTGCCGACGTGCACAGCTGTTGTTCTATCCCCTCCACCTGCGGTACTTCTGGACACCGCCTGGGGAGGCTGGGCCGCTGCATCTCGGGCCAGTGGCTCTGGGCTGCAGGAGGAGGACCCCTGGGCTCACAGTCGGGCTCCCCTCCAGTTCTGGTGAGGTGCACCAGGCTCCTCTAAAAAAGCCCTGAGGAATCTCTTTCCTTCAGAGTTTCCTGGCTATCTTGAAAAAAAAAAACAAACAACTCAACAAATAATCCTTTATCAAAATACTGTCATGTGCTCCCAGGTACACTCATCGATGGCTAGGGGCCACGTGCGTTTTCCCTGCTCAGGAACCAGCCAGAAAGCAGCTGCAATCGGCACAGGGCAGCCTGCCTGGGAAGACACAAGACTCCTGGGTCAGGGGGAGGCCGAAGACTTTGTTGTCCCGACAACAGCAGTAGCCAGGATAGGAGCAGCGTCTCGTATGGGTTTCCTGCATTCTGATTTCCCCAGGGCAAGGCCGGGGGCCAGGGGCACGTGTGTGCTGGCAGTGGGTTGTGTTATAGGCAAAGTGCCCTCGGGGTCCCTGACCTCTAACACGCAACCAGCATGCTCCAGAGGGAGAGAAAATCCGTCTCCAAGGCTGCTTGCCATATAAATAGCCTGAAGAGAGCCCAGACAGAGGCCTGCAGTGCGTGTGCCAGGGAGATGGGCTGACCTGTGCTGCAGGGGGCGCCCTCCTGGGGTACCTAGGAGGCCTGCTGGACACCACCTCCTCAGACCGACCGTGTGCACTTGCGAGTAGCTGTTGTCTCTGCAAGCAGCAGTGCCTGAACCACTCCTGGCTGGTTGAGGTGTGGGTTGAGGTCGTCTTGTTCCCAACCAACCAGGCCCAGGCTGCTCGCCACTGGACGGCCAACTCCCCAGACGAGAGCTGGTTAGAAGGGTTCACTCCACAGAGCTGGCAGCCTTGGGGAAAGCACAGTCTCTGGATCCCAAGTGTGCTCTTTCCCTCCCGCAAGCCGGCACGACGGGGCTTTCAAAGGGAAGGAGTCGCTAAAGCTGGAGGCTAGAAAACCCGGAGAGTGCTTGGATCAATGATGGAGCCTCGGGAAACCCAGGGCGTCTGCCAGGCCGAGGCTTCCCACCAGGGGGCGCTCAGCTGCCACGGTTCACGGCTGCACACTTTCTCCTTATGCAGGGTGCCAGGTTGGCCGTTACAAGCCCTCTCCCCTCAGCGGGCTCCTGCAGCTCACGCAGCAGCGTCACTCAGGAGACCAGCCACAGGTGAAAAGGGAGGAGGGGGGTGCCGGACGCCTTCGTCAGGGGGGCACTTGGCGTTCCTCATCTGGAGTGAGGTGGGGGATGAATTCTGCATATCCAGTAAGAAATCCGAGGTCACGTGGCAGACGTTCACTGAGCAGTTACAGTGTGTGTGTGTGAGTGTGTGTGTGTGTGTGTGTAGGGGGTGGGGAGGGATAGGGACATCCCTGTCCATTGCAGCCCGGTCGCTGTCCTTGCAAAGCTTTCGGCCAGCTTGGAGGGACCACGCCGTGTGTGAGCTGGGGCAGGAGGAGCCCAGGCTCGCTCTCCTGCACCTGGACGGCCCTGCGCTCTTCAGTTCCCCACAAGGGGCTGGCCTAGAAGAACCCTCACGACCTGCTTCCCTGGGGGCCAGGGCCAGCTCCGAGCCCTGTGGCTCAGGGTTTCTCACTTGGCCATCTCAGAGTCAGTGGGGGCCTCGGTCATCTGCAGGCTTAGCTGGGCTGGAGGACACGCCCTCCTCCACGATGGCCCATTGCAAGGGTGGGGGCAGGGGACTGCGTTCGTGCCACTTGTGTCTTTCCATTGGGCTGTCCCAGTGTCAATCCATCGGCTGGCTGCTCCCTGAGGGGACGACCTAACAGAGAGCAGGGGAGAGACTGGGTGTCGTCATGGCTTCCTGGGCAAAAGACACCCGCATGTCTACAACATTCTGTTGGTGTCCTGACTGTGGGCGGGGCCAGCAATGCCAGGAGGCCTGGACCGTGGGGACGGTTTTAGAGGCTGACAACTGCAGGGACACAGAGATGGGAAACAGCCCCCAGTCCTCCCTCGACAGTCCTGCTCCTCCCTCGGCCTCCTGGTGGCCCCGGCAGGTGTCACCTCTGCCTTAGGTCCCAAGCAGCCTGGGGAGCTGTGAGGGTGCCCTGGAGATGCCTCTGGTGCCTGCTCATGACCACACAGCTACCCATTGCCAAGGGCTTTGCTGGCGGGAAGTGGGGAGCAGCAGGTGGCCCCCTGCCCTGGCTCCTGCTGGGCCCCCTCGTTCTGCTCCAGGGTGGAAGCTGTCTCTGCCTCCATGGCAGCTGCACCTCACGTACCCGGGGTGGGGGGAGGGGGTGGTGGCAGTGGCAGAACAAAACAGCAACTTTTACTTTGCTGACCTACATTGGTGGCGGCTAAAGCAAGGATGCATTTTTCTCCCAGGGCCCAAGGCGGCCCCCAAATGAAGTTTATTTAATAAAGGAATTAGTTCCAGTTGAATTCTCCAGATGGAAGCAGGGGTTCATCTGAAGCAAAATGGAAGAGGCAGCTCCTGAAAGCTGTTTCCTAAGCACGCGTGACTCACCGTGGGGAAAACGCTGTGCCTTCCATGCTGGGGGTGTGCTGTCGCCTTCCTCTGCACTCCTGCCCCACACAGACCGGTTCCCGTGGCAGGTGCACCTTGGGGCAGGGTCTCCTGCGTTCTCCACTCCCAGAGAGACCTCTCAGGACTGCTTCCTTGGCGTGGGCCCCTTTGTTTTTTTTTTTTTTTTTTTAAGGATTGTTTATTTATTTGAAAGGCAGGGTTATATATAGAGAGGGAGAGGTACATATAGAGAGATATGCAACAGCCAGGGCCGGGCCAGGCTGAAGCCAGGAGCCAGGAGCTTACTGTGGGTCTCCCACGTGAGTGGCAGGAGCCCAAGCACTTGGGCCACCTTCTGCTGCTTTCCCAGATACAGTAGCGGAGAGCTGGATTAGAAGTGGAGCAGCCGGGACTTGAACCAGTGCCCATATGATATGCCAGTGTCACAAATGATGGCTCAACCCACTGAGTGACCTGCTGGCTCCTCCTCCAAGGGGCCTCTGTTGGGTTTGCCTCACAGCATCTGCTGCCCTCCTAGGTGAAACTGACCTGAGTTTCACTCAAGGATCCCTCATCCTGTTCTCAGCCCCATGTACCCAGTGAAGCTCTGACCCCCTCCCACCCCCCACCCCAGGTGACCTGGGCTCACCCAGTGGGAACATGCAGGTGCCCTGCCCTGGCAGTTGGCTCTGAATGAGCACACGGCCCAGGCTGGGCCCTGAGCACCAGACTACTCAGCTCCAGGACATCCACTGGGCTGGTGACCTGCCGCCTCCAGCTCACCACTGGCTGTGGCCACCTGCGCACCAGGCCGACCTGGGAGAAGACCCCAGGACACCTCCGTGCTCCGGGTCCTGCCGCAGCTGAATCTGGCCTCTGGAATTCTTGCTTGGCATCAGCTGGTTAGGACTGCCGGTTTGTGAGCTGTGGGCGCTGCAGCCCAGGCATTCGTAGAAACCAGGAGGCTGCACTTCGTGCGAGGGCCACCGGCTGCAGGAGCGGCTGCTGTGAAGTCTTCAATGTCACGGACGTGGCTCCGTGCACACGCCTGCTTCCCTCTCTGGAGACTCTGGTTCTCCTGTAGCCAGAAACCAAGCCGCGTCCATCTTCACATCCCTGGCGCTCACAGCAGGTGCACAGCAACAGCAAGAAACTTCACATCTCTTCACGAGCCTGTTTGGCTGCAAGGGGCACGTGGGGTGCCATCCAAGGGGTCTTTGTTCTCTGCCCTGATGTGGACAGAGACGAGATGTCCAAACGGGCAGCTGGGAAGGGAGGCCGGTCCCCAAGGTGAGCCCCAGCCCTGGGCTTGGCGGGAAGTGGAATGCTCCAGCCCCCTGGGAGTCCCAGCTCCCGTGTTACAACTGAAGCAATTAGAGATAACACAGCAGTGATTGAAAATGCATCATTTAAATACTGAGCTTGGTGCAGAGACAGAGTAAACGCACAGATTTCTGGCTGCTATTTCAGCCTCTCGAGGCGGTTGTGGTTCTGATTCATTACTTGTGTCCGGCCCACAGCTCTCTGCTGTGGGACGCCGAGAAGGCTCCCGGGTGGCATCCACGCTGCCCGACTGCCCGGCAGCAGCACTTCCGCAGGCAGATCACGTTCCTCGCGGCTCTCGTGGCCCCCTGACGCTTTGCCGTGCCTTACTAGAGGACTGGCTGACAGCTGCCTTGTGCCTTCCAGCTCTGTGCCTCTCTTGGGGCTAGTGGGGCCGGCTGCTGGGTCAAGGGGTGGAGGAAGGGGCCGTGGAGTGAGAGCTCTGTCCCCAGAGCACAGGGTTTCCAAGGCAGTGGGCCCAGCCTGGGCTTCCCTGGCTCTTTTTTTTGGTCATGATGGAGAAAGCCAGCCCTGGAGACTGCGGAGTGCATGGCTCCCGGCCCCTGAGACTGCACCGTGAGCCCGTAGGGATGGCTCAGCAGGTGCTTGCCAGAGCTTGCTGTCCGGCGTCCCGACACTGCGACCTGCCTACCCTATGGGTTAAATGTCTTTCCCCTTTGAAGGGTTGGTGATGGGGTTTATACAATGTTCTCGCTCCTTTCCAAACTGTGTGGTATTAGGTTGAGCCACGTGAAATTGCCAGTCTTAGCTGGTTTGGGCCTACAAACATGGAATATTTGTTGTTATTTCATCCTTTCCACCAATAAACATGGCAACATTGGAGGGATGGATTGAACACTTTTACTCAGTCATGAGAAGTTGAGTGTTTGGGACCCCACAGTGTGGCAGGAGGGCCTTCCTGGCAGGATTCAGCAGCAATGGGGTCTGGCTTGACGGCCCCCTCCCAGCAACCCCCGGTACTCCCTCCCTCTCAGGTGAGGCTTGGCTCATGTCAGCAGCATTCACGATCCACTGCCCCCCTTTTTTTATTAAACATTTATTTTATTATT
Organism: Oryctolagus cuniculus; assembly: GCF_964237555.1. Lineage (NCBI taxonomy): Eukaryota > Metazoa > Chordata > Mammalia > Lagomorpha > Leporidae > Oryctolagus > Oryctolagus cuniculus. The sequence goes on from NW_027208277.1 coordinate 12,009, forward strand.
TATTACAGAGAAAGAGAGAGAGAGAGAGGTCTTCCATCCCGTGGTTCACTCCCCAAATGGCTTAAACAGCCACAGCTAAGATGATGCAAAGCCAGGAGCATCTTCTGGGTCTCGCATGTAGGTGCAGGGGCCCAAGGACTTGGGCCATCCTCCATTGCTTCTCAGGTACATTAGCAGGGGGCTGGATCAGAAGTGGAGAAGCTGGGATTCGAACTGGTGCCTATATGAATGCTGGCGCTGCAGGCCGGGACTTTAACCTGCTGCGCCACAGCGCCGGCCTCCCTAACTGCCTCTTAAACCATGAGGTTCTGTGATGTTGTGATACTGGCCTGCCATTGAGATGATCCCAAGTGCAGGGACAAAACCTTCGGGACAGACTCTGTGCAGGCAAAGTGCTCAATTTTCTGTCTTTGGGATGGAAGTGCCAGGGACCCACAAGAGGCTGTGTGTGTTGCACATTTGTCATGCTTCCCCTGGCCCAAGCCAGGACAATTGAGTTAAAAGTCAGTCTGTGGCTTTGTCTCCAGGAGGATGTGCAATCAGTTTGAATCTTAAAAAAAAAAAAAAAAAAAAAAAAATCCGGGCCTGCGCTGTTGGCACACTAGGTTAACACCCTGTCCTGAAGTGCCAGCATCCCATATGGGTGCCAGTTCGAGACCTGGCTGCTCCACTTCCTATCCAGCTCTCTGCTATGGCCTGGGAAAGCAGTAGAAGATGGCTCAAGTCCTTGGGCCCCTGCACCCACATGGGAGACCTGGAAGAAGCTCCTGGCTTCGGATCGGCACAGCGCCGGCCGTGGCGGCCAACTGGGAAGTGAACCAGCGGATGGAAGACACACACTCTCTCTCTGCCTCTCCTCTCTCTGTGTAACTCTGCCTTTCAAATAAATAAATAAATCTTATAAAAATCGACTTAAAAGCCCCCCAAACTTGAACTTCAGCTTTCCAGTCTCAGGGTGGCTTAGAGACCATGCTGTTTACAAGGTTTCTGAGATTCTAGAGAAGAGCACAATCAAAGAGGAATAAAGTATTGCTTTCCAAGCACACATCTCTAACTTTCAAACTGCCTAAAGTGATTTTATTCAACAGTCCACCTGCCAAAAATCTCCCGACTACATCTGTGTAAAGGGCTGAGACAGTGGTAAATGATATTCCGATTACAGAGCTAGAGGAATTGCAAAAGCTCTGTCAAAGTGTCAGTGACTGCTCACTCCTTATCATAGCTCAACTAACAGGCAGTCTCCCTTTCTGTCTTTGCCATTCCCATTGTTGGGAGGGGGAGATGGGCAGCTTAGTGGAACTGACGAGGGTATGAGTGGGTCCTCCTTAGCCAATCCCATCATGCCCTGCAGCTCCCAGCATGCACAGTGATGTCAGCATCAGCTGAAAGCTTCTTGGAACTCGGGCTCTCAGACCTAACCCCAGACCCCGAGAAGCAGGACCCGTGTTTTAATCCGATCCTCCCGTGAGCTGTGTGCAGAGACATCCGAGAACCACAACTTTCCACCATAGAATCTTCCCACGTGGCAACGGTGCTGTGTCCCTTCCTCAGCAGCAGGGGGTGAGGTGGTAGAGTGTTGGGTACCACAACTCCATGTCATGGTTGATTGGATCAGGATGGACACGTGACCCAAGCAGGGCCAATCGGAGCCCTTCTCTGGGAATTTAGATTAAGCAACAGGAGAGGAGGAATGGGTGGTTGGGGGGGAGGAGTTGCAAAGGGAGGGAGGACAGATCGGGGAGGGAGACAGGCACAGTCCCTTCTCTGGGAGCTGGTAGGGTAACACGTGCACTTGAGAAAGGGTCATTTTTCACTGGCAACGGGAGCCGGTGGGTAAAGAGAGATTGAAGCAGGTGTGTGGACAGTGGGCAGTGGTGGTGTCTGCATCCAAGGTCAAGTTGCTGGCAGACTCAGTGTCTGGGGAGGGCCCTCTTCTTGGTTCACAGATGGTATCCTCTCTTGAGTCCTCACAAGGTGGAAGGGGTGAGGGTCTTTAGACAGGCGCTAACCCCACGAGAGTTGTCACGACAAACTCACCTCCTAGGGCCCCGCCTCCGGATGCCACCACCGGGATTTCAGCAGGACGTGGATGTCCAACCCTCAGCAACGCCTTTATGAGCTGGTGCCAGCCCCATCCTGCAGCACAGCTGGGATCCCACCCCTGGGTTCACGAGGCTTCCGCATATCCCGGTAAATAGCCCAGCTGACCATCTCGGCCAAGGCGTGTGTTAGCATCCACAGAAACTGACTCTGCATGATCCTCTGTGGCGAGAACGTCTTGGTGGGGCTGGGAGCGTCGGGGTTCAGGGAGCTGAGCTGATGAAGCCGCAGCCAGGGCCATGCAGCAGGCATAGGGGGATCCACATGGCCACTGCCACTGCTACTGGCCCAGGAAAAGGGCTGGGAGCTGTGCACTGTCCCTCCCTGCAGAGAGTCCCAGTGGCTCAGGCTCCCTTCTGAATCTACTGCCCACAAGTCTGCACATATCAATAGCACAGCAATTTCCCCAGGGAATGCCCGGGTTAGGCCACCATGAAAGAGCAGGTGCTGGACAGTGGAAAACCTACATCCGCATCCTCATCAGAGCCTGGGGCAAGGACTTCTGGGGGGAGCAATGTGTTCATTTATAAGAAAATTTTTTTTGACAGGCAGAGTTAGACAGTGAGAGAGAGAGAGGCAGAGAGAAAGGTCTTCCTTCCGCTGGTTCATCCCCCAAATGGCTGCCATGGCCAGCGCATTGTGCCGATCCAATCTGAAGCCAGGAGCCAGGTGCTTCCTCCTAGTCTTGCATGCGGGTGCAGGGCCCAAGCACTTGGGCCATCCTCCACTACCTTCCCAGGCCGCAGCGGAGAGCTGGACTGGAAGAGGAGCAACTGGGACAGAACCCAGAGTGCCAGCGCCACAGGTGGAGGATTAGCCTAGTGAGCCATGGCGCTGGCCCATTTATAATAAAAAAAAATTATTATTTATTTTCATTTATTTGAAAGGCAGAGAGAGAGAGTCTTTCCTTTGCTGGTTCACTCCAGATGATCACACAGTCAGGGCAGGGCCAGGAGGAAGCCAGGAGCCAGGAGCCAGGAGCTCAATCCAGTTCTTCCATGCCAGTGGCAGGGACCCAAGTGTGAAACCATCACCTGCTGCCTCCCAGGGTGCCCGTCAGCAGGACGCTGGAATTGGAGCCAGAGCTTGAACCAGGCTCTCAGCTGTGGTACACATTTTAACCCCTCTTCCCAACACCCAGCTACAGGGGAAGTAATTGACCTGGGAGTGTTTCCAGACAGAGCCTGGTTGAAGGCGAGGCTGAGACAGGATGGGTTATCTAGGTCTGTTGTGGGCAGGGGGCTTGGTGGGGGGCAGGGGCCTTCATGTTCACGGATCCTCCAGGCCACCTCCTCCTCGTGCCCCCATGCAC